>NW_027108392.1:1362271-1400652 GCF_000696795.3 Halyomorpha halys | reverse complement strand
GAGCAGGATAAGAAATAGAAGAAAAATAATAATAGGTCAAGAAATGTACAAAAATAATGAATAAACATATAAATATTAAATAAATTTTATATTTCTAAACAATACAATTTATATAAGAAGTGATTAATATAATGGAGAACTTTGTATAAGTATTATCTAGATAAAAATAAAAACGATAAAACAAATTAAACGGCTTTACTTTCCTAAAAAAAAAAAAGAAACTTTAATTTAGTGTACTACAACAGCCAGTAAAAAGTAATGTTACTTAAAAATTAATTGAACTATTTGAAAATTTTACGTAATTTATTTTTTAGATGAGATAAACTCAAGTGAAACATGTTAATATTATTTCGTTGAGAATTCACAATGTGCATCGTTCTGCGTTAACTAGAAAACTTAATGTAATTTCGTTTGTGTGGTTATATCAGAAATCAAATGTTACCTTTTTTGATTAGGAGGAACACGGATGTTAAAATTATGAAGAAGATCAGGATGATAAACAATATTATTGGAGAGCTTATAGGTATATAAATAAATGTCACATTAAAATGTTTATGCCTTAGTGCTTTGATTATTGCATAGGGGATGTTTTATCTTTTTCAGGTGTGTTTATGATGTGAATAATTTTGCTATTAGTTTCAGTGTTAGTATTACATTGCATGTAATTGTAGGCCTGGGTGATGGATCAGGAATTCATGGGTAAAAGCATTTCACAAGTTCTCAATCTGATAAAATTGTATCTAAATAATATAATTTCTTTTTCTCACCTTTCATTTTATTTATTTCATGTGATTAGTAATGCCAAGATAATAATTACAGTGTAATTCTTTTTCAAATCTCTGAGCGTTAGCCCCTGGCTTTTTCATAAGAACACTATTTGCTACATCGTTGCTGGTAATATTAGTATGCAAGGTGGGGAGAACAACATTATGATCTTCTGATTTATTCATTTTCCAAACGGGGTTATTTATTTTAAGTTTTAATACAACTTTTTTTTATAAATTATTAAAATAAAAATTATAATTTTTACCGTTATATAAAAAATAAAAACAGAATATAAAAAAATCCCTTTCAATATGAACAAATCATTGACGAACTGCTCCGTCTTTCAGCAAGAATTCAAAGATGGACTGCCAGATTAGCAAATATTTACTATTTTTCGTCAGTGATTATTTGTTTAAGTATATTTGAATAACATGATACAATTAAAAATATGAATATTTAAGGCTGAGACCTACTTTTCATTTCTTTCTGATCTTGTTATGATTAATTCATATCTGAACTATATTTTGGTTTAACAGTAGTTTCAAACAAAATGCAACTTTTATATTGAACTAGGAAACTTTTAGAGCACTCGGTAGGAATGAAAAATAAATTTATATTAAAATAACACGTTTACCGAAATAAAAGAAACATATTATTCTATTCTATGTATATATTGGTTCATAATTGAATCATTGAGTGTTGAATAGGGCAGTACTCAACTTGAATGAACGTTTGGCGAACTAAAAGTATATTGTAAAATATAGAAAAAAAAAAAATGTATTACTTTAATATATACTTTTTTTAGCTTCTATTAGATTAAATTAGATTTTTAAATAATCTATGTAGCATAGACCCTGGTCACCTTTAGATGACCAGGCAAATGGTGATGTTTGCTGTGGATTGTCTAAAAAAAAAAAAAAGTGTGTAAATTAGTAGTGTAGTGTTTATGCTATTACAATGTTTGTGATTTTTAAGGAGAAAAATTTGGAGTAAATTTTTTTTTTTTTTCGAAAATTCTTATCCCAGGGCGCGCTGAAAAAAATTTCTTTACAAAAAAGCAAGTCAGATTCGTTTTTAATGTTCTCAAATGGACCCTTAAATACTTATTAATCATAGATTAGGGTTAGCTGCTACGTCAGTCAGTTTGAATTGTGAGCCGATATCACACAAATTTCTGCAAACTGACGTTGCGAAGTGAAAAAAATAAAATAAAATATTTTTTATGAAGTATTTTTGAGAACGCCTAAAACGAATTTGACTTGCTTTTTTTTTTTTAAAGAAAATATTTCAACCTACTTTATATGTAGCGACTTTTGTTTTTATGTGATTTTGAATGGATTTAAAATCAATTAATACCATTTTATATCCTTTTTTTGTTATTCTACATCCAAGATTAATATAATTAGGATTCAATTATTAAGATTGAGTTGAGATTAATAAATACCAAATTATAACTTTGAATTTTTAAATTAAATTTAATATTTCAATAGAAAAACATGAGTTATTTATTGTGACTAATTGTTATTTGTCTTATGTCATGTAAGCAGTTTAATTGTGTAGTTAGTTTAGGTTAGTGATAGATTAGCATGCAGTAATATTAACAATAACTGTTCTACATCGCCAATCATGTCGTAGAAAGTGACATATTTTTTTTTCTCTTATAAATTCCCTTTAATGTTCTTCTTAATCCTTCCCTCCCCCATACTGTAGTAAACAAAAATACTTACCTCTTAGTGAACCCTTGGTTTTGTAACTTGTTTAAAAAACAAAAGGTATGATTAAGAGATTAAGTGGGTTTCCCCCCCTGTTGGTTCTCGTTTAGCTGTGACCATTCTGTTGGGAAATAATTGGTAAGAGAGAAGAAAAGAGTTTTTCCATAGAGGTAGGCCACAATTGGCCAGCTCCATGGAGGTAGTTAGCTCTGCGGGATGAAAGGGCCTCACTTCACAATGGTTCCTCTCGTAATCACCAATTAAATGGAGGAGTTCTCGTTATCCGCGTCTCGTTTTCACCTGCCTGCTCCTATTGCCCAATTAATGTTTCATTACGCCCCTCTGTTTTTGTTGAAATTTTTTTATTTTTTATTTCGAGTTTGAGCAATAGATTTTTACGTTAATAGGTATTCATCATAATTTAAAATATGCTCTTGAGGCCTAAACATTTTGCATAATTTAAAACCCCAATCTTAATTTTGAGATATAAAAGAAGGTTTTATGAAACTCAATTTTTTAAAAAGTGAATGTTGCTCATCTAATCAGAAACTCTCTAAACAAAAGTTAATAAAAACTGAATATCTATTAGGAATAAAATTAGAAAAAAAAACTATGCTACGCCCAAAGTGAAATTTTGGAATATTTCTCATATAAAATTCTTATCACCCAACGTGGGACTCGAATCCACGACACTGAGATTGAGAGTTTCAAGCAATACCTACTAAGCTAGCCGGACTAAAAGCATTTCTTTATTCTAGCTTAAAGAAAATAACCACAATTAATTTTCAATTATTTTTGCTTATTTGAGAAGGTGAGAAGTAATCTTTTTTTTTTTTTCTACTAAAGTTTAATATAGTTCTCCTTTTCGAATATAAATTTATGATGAAAAAAAAATATCATGTTTAAAAGCTTAAACAAAGCTAAAATATAACAACGAAGAGCATTTTATGTACAAAGTATATAATTATTTTCTTGAATTACAAAATATTTTAATAGAACAGAAAAAATAATTTTCATTGTTGGAACATCTCAGGACCGTCGTCCGATTGGTGGTCAAGAAATGTACAAAAATAATGAATAAACTGTAGATTAGTAACTAACATTACACCAAAATTTGCAGGGCTTATAAAAAATAAATGAGGACAAGTTAAAAACATAGTAAAATGCAATAATATTGTAGGAATAAACATGCAAAGGTGTAAAAAAAATAATATATATGTATATATAAAGGTAACGTAGTAAACAAAAAAAATATAAATATAAATTAATGGAATATTTACTAATAATTAATAAGTTGTACAATAATTAGTGATGGAATTGCGAATTAAGTAATGAATAGTGAAATAATATATTGAAGTAACAACAAATTATTTACAATTAACAAACAAGTGGAAGAAAATGAGGTGTATGATGCAATAAAAACTAATAGATAAATGTGGGTAAATGGATTGATAAAGAAATAATGCAGAATAATAAAATAAAATAGATGCTCAACTGAATTATGGTAGATATAATGTAAGGGTTTAAGAGGGACAAGTTACTGAGGAGAGTAGGTGATGATAGGAGGGGGGAGTTCTGCGAATAATACATAAATATATGATAAGTAATAATAACAGTAAGGTAATATAAATAAAATAAAATATGAAATATGTATATTGCCCTATGCTTACGCCTCTCTGTTTTTTTTCTTTTTATTATTTAATATTTCTTATTATTTCTACTTCATCTATTATTTTTTTTAATTAAATTTAGTTTTTTTAAAAATTTGGTTTATGAGTTAACAGTATCTCTATTGTCAGTTGTTTTTTTTTGTTTTAATGAAACAATGGGTTAAGAACTTTTTTTTTCTCTCTTTTTGTGTTTACCTTACTACCACGATGAACTGAATGCTGAGTATTAAAATCACAATAAGTCATAAAAGGAAGGGTTAAATTAATATTTTTCAGATTGATTGTTTTTTGTTATTCAGTATACTTTCAACATTATTAACCAAATCCAAGCCCATAAAATGTACAGACTAGCACACCCCTATATTCCACCCATCTGTTCTTGACTCACGTATTCCTAACAAGCATTACTCCTTTATTTCTTCTTTCCTTAGGCCAGTGACCCTTCAAGACCTTTCGGGTGACCACTTAGCTAGAGGTGACCGCAAACAGTGTTACCAGTACGCGAACTGTGTACAAGATACCAACAGGTGGACAGAAGGAATTATTCATGTCCATGCTCTAAGAAGGAGACCATCCCCAGGGATAGTCTACTCAGTACTAGGGTGAAGTACTAAAGAAACTTATTTGTCTTAAGATAAAAAAATACAATTATACCAAAATTATTTTAGGATATATAAGAAAAAAATATTATTTTACGATAGGATACATAAGCGAAAATGGTATTTGGCGATGAAATAAAGTCTTGCTTTTTCAATAGCATAATAAATTCAATATCATCTGTTAATTTAAAGTTACGTCCATAATTACTCTGTTATACTCATTGAATCTATATTTCAGTATCTATATAGTTTAATGTATTATTGGAACTACTTTCAGTCCACAAGGCCCCACGTCAGATTAATCACCGCTATTTTAAATAAAGTCGAAATACTGCGTATTGTTAATAAATGTATAACAATTGTCTTACGATTGTTTTTTTGTCTTTGTAGCTCTCAATTTCAGAGTTTTTCGTTCAAGAAAATATATTAAAAGAAAAAATGAAAAATTATTTATATTTCTTTAAAACGTACTGTGGTAAGGTACAGAAGTGGTCCTAAATAAATTTATTCATGTGAATAACTGGATGTGCAACCTCATTCCAGATGAGCTTTGATTTGATAAAATTCAATCACAATAAGTTACCTTGTAGTTATATAAATAAAAACACAAGTAAATCGTTGATGTTTTAATAATTCTAAAAGTAAACATTTTAAATACAAAACCAATATAAATTAATTATGATGAATAAATTCATCTGTTTAAATATTTATTAAGAAGTATTTAATTTGTAATCAACTTAAAGTAAGAAAACGAAACATATAAAGGAAAAGGGTTGTGGCGGTTCCAAATAAATTGCTTGATCACGAAATACTCGTAATCAAACTCAATAAATAACTGTTAAGTCATAAATTAATTATTATTGTAATTAAATAGCAATAAATATATCAACAACATTCTGCTTACAATTTGAATGGCTACAACCACTCAATAGAATATAGTAAACTTTTATTTTCATATTTTTTATTGTGTAATGTTTCATTCTGTCATATTCATAAACAATGATAATAAGGATTATATAGCACATTCTCTCAATAATTATAAATTTACAAATTAAATAAGAGCAGGATAAGAAATAGAAGAAAAATAATAATAATACTAATTAATATATTTAATTAAATTTAAAGTAAAATATCCTCTTGAACACAATCATTTTTATTTACAATATTTACATTCAGTCTGGGGGACTCCGACTTCCCGAATTCCACTCATGGAGGAAAGAGCTTCGCTTGGACCCAGAACTCCGGAGATCAACTGCGTCAATGATATTAAAAGCCAGTTGAGGACGAGTGGGGGCGCTAGCCGCAGAAGTCAACTGTTAACTCCAAAAAAAAAAATTAATAAATAAATAAAACATCTGTGGTCATTGTGAATCTCAATCCAAATGGGTCGAAATTTCGGCTCATTAGTAGCGTGATTTTAGTAAAATCACTCAACTATCTACTATACTAGCGGCATCTACTATCAGTAAGGTATTATGAAGACCTATATAAGATAAACCTCTAGGCTATATGATAAACCTTAAAAATCAACGGAGGTCTGAGAAGATTTCGAAGGCTAAACCGAAATTTAGGTTAAAGAACTGTGTGATATAAACTGACGATTACCAGTTATATCCGGTTATATCAAGTCCCTCAAAAATTGGATTATATCAAGCATGATATTTTATTATTGATTTATACTAGAAAAGTTTGTTTTAGTAATAACCGACCCTTAAGATGATTGCTGAGCTAGAAATATATATTACAGATTACGCCTTAACAAGAGTACAGATAGGAGAGAAGTGTACTTATCGGTTCCTTCATCTGTATTGATCTGGGAATGTGATTGCTTGAAGAGGTCCTATTTGTTTCCTCTTCAGAGCTTTGGCGAGTTTGTTTGTTTATTGCATAGATTAAATTTATTGTTAATGTACTTCTTATGATCATATGTCAGTGATTCACTTAATGTCATAAATTGGTAATTTCGAGTTATTTCGGAGGACATGTTGTTAATAAATATTTTTTCTACATTTATTCCCTTAATAATAGCGATTCTCTCTTTTCTGTTACGATATATGTAAAATTCATGTACACTCGACACAAAAACAACACAATTTGTATTCATGGAGAATATATTAATAATTTTCTATAAGTATGATTGGTTTTTAGGAAATGTAAATTTGATAGGGGGGAGGTTTCGAGGTCACTGCCCAAATCTTCATTTTTTTATAAAACGATTTGATGAAAAATAATATAGATTTTTTAAATTGCTTATTTAATTTCTTATTTCATCTTTTCTGTAGGATTAATCCTAAATTAGTGGGAGTGGGTAGCCAGAAAAAAGTATGCTACAAAATCCTAGGACCCGGATTCGAATTCTGTTGCGGTACATTATTATTTTCTGTATAACTGTAGCTGTGAGTTAGCCCTGTGAGTTCGGGAGCTCTCCCGGGTCCTCTAGCCTCAAAAAGTGGGCTTAATTGGGTAAAAATGATTCTAACTAAATCACCTCCTTACACAACCGTTGGTTTAATTACAATTCTCCATTACAAAGTATTGACCTCTTAATCCTTCATGCATTGTAGCTGTACAGATTTAATTTTTTTTACATGGAGAAGTTTGTGGGGGGGGGGGTGCGGTGAGCAAAGAAAAACATAAATAAACAAAACCATATTTATTTATTTAGGACATAAAATAAATAAATATGTTTTTTTTTATTTATGATATTCTTTGCTGACCGCACCCCCCGACAAACTTCTCCAAGAATTAATCTACGGTCAACTATCTACACCTCATTAATTTTTTTAAATCGTAAATTAATAGTTTGCTTAATAAAATTTTCTTCAAAGGAAAATATAATTTGTCTTGGTTAAAACTATTATAAGAAGGCTTTCGGTTCATAATTTTAAATATAGCACTATACTTTCTATACTTTGTTTTATAGAAAATATTAATTAGTGTAATTTGCTGAAATTTACAACAGCTTAACTCAAATAGGTTTTGCTTATTAAAGAAAAACAAGTACAAATTTCCACCACTCTGTTTCGACTACTTGCCTTCACATGTACTAAATTACATATGAAAGTATTTCCAAAAGTGGGTTAACTTTTGCTGAGAAAAATATTGATAAGTTAACAGTGATTTATAAGAAAAAATAAAACTTATTATCGGTGCCTCCGTAAGTCCCCTTCCAGAAGGAATAGATATATATATTCAATAGATTAGATGCATTCAATAAATTTATTGAATCCAACCATATTCCTAATGGAAATTTTATTTACTCTGTGGTACTGCAAAGGTGCTTAATTGCCAAGAGTATTAAAAAAATGAAATTCAGACTATGTGGACATTTTTTGATTCAAATGAGTAAAAGCATTACTTCCTGGTCGATCCTGCTGTTACACCATGAGTGTGTATGCATTATGTAAGGGGATTACTGAACCTATCTATTTTCTAAATTACAATATGTACATGGAAATGAAAAAACTTTTTTTAAAAACAACATTTTATTTGAGAAAATCTTAGACGTCAAACAATTTTGGCTGATTAAGATCACTTCCGAAATTGGAGTATTTATGTTCTGATGCCATTTTGTAAATGGGTACAGGCACCTTTCCGTACTCAGGTACCTTACTTGTATGTTACTATTTTTCCTGCGATGTTGGGCACCTTCATCACATTCACCTACGTGGTTCGGTACAGGATTATCTTCCTGTACCTTTACGGGGACTTTCACTTCTTTTATTATGGGATATAGTTGTGGAACCTGAACATGGACAGGTAGTCTTACTTCTTTAGTAATCTCCACAGGGTAAGGCTTGAGTACATGATGTGGCACTGGGTAGTCTATAGGTACTATATATTACAAAGGAAGAAAATACAAAAGACAAAAAAATTATGAAAACAAATATTTCTATGTATTAATAAAAAAAAAAATTTATACTTTTTAATAATGAAGAACGAAGAAAAAACCGTTGAGAAATGTGCTGTGAGCAATATGCATAAATGTCTATATCTTACCTTGCCAGATCAGTGCGAGATGTTCTTGAAGTACACAAATTTATTCTCTTTTATTCAGAAGGAAAAACTGGAGATAAACTATATTTCAAAATTATACCTTCAAAACGATCACCCTACGCATAAATATATCTTCAAACCTAAATATTCAAATTTTTTTAGAAATAAAATAAATTCAACACTCCCGTTGGCAGAAAGAACACATACTGCTATTGAGTTCGTTAAAGAAATACCTCTGTACATCCCGGAAGTCCTCAATCCTCCATGGATACACAGGTTACCAAATACACTGCTCCAATTATCCCGATTTCCCAAAGGTAGTACGTCACCTACTGAATATAGAACTAGGTTCTCACGTCTTTGTCAAAATATTCCTGATCCTTTTTTGATATATACTGATGGATCAAAATCTGACGAATCTACAGCATCCTCTTTCATCACAAATAACTGAACTCATAAAATAAAACTGCGTACATTATGCAGTGTATCTACAGCTGAATTACATGCAATAGCCTCATCACTCCACTTCTCCATGGCAGTGACGAATACTAACATAGTTATCATTACCGACTCTTTAAGTTCACTAAATGCCATGAAGATCATTCATCCGAAACACCTGACAATCATAAAAATTCACAATTATACCAACATGCTCGAAAACTTGGGAAAACTTTTTTTTTTTATGAGTGGGGATCGCTGGAAATGAACTGGCGGACATTGCAGCTAAACAAGTACTTGCTCTTCCCGAGAAATAAGTCTTCCGATGAAAAATGAAATATCATCTAGTTGGCAAGCAATGTGGGATGAAATCCTGCCAAGCAAATTAAAAACTATTAAAAACACCATTAAATCATGGACCACATCAAACCGTTCCAATCGCAGGGAGGAGGTAGCTATTGCCAGATTGAGAATAGTTCATACAAGTTTAACTCATACATATCTGATCAGTAAGCAGCCACCGCAAAAATGTCAATACTGCAACAGTGTACTTACGATCAGTCACATATTTGAGGAATGTCATTTCTATTCCACGAACTTGCGTAGATTGGGAGTAGGACCGAGTGTATCGGATGGTCTGAATGATGACCAGAACGTGGAAATGGTTTCAGTTTTCTTAAAAAGGAATGGTCTTTTGAATAAGATTTAAACCAGAAAATTTGTTATACGTAATAAAAAATACCAAAGGAAGCAATTATTTAATTTTTTTTAAAGAGAAAAATAAAGTGAAATAGAATTATAAATATAAATGAAATAGAATTATAAAGCGCAAAACATGGGCATTGATGACCTCAGGGTTTTATCCCCTAAAGCCACAGACAAAAACAGCAAAGTACGCAAATATAGGGGCTCCTATGGCGTAAATGTATGTGGTTTTACCAGATGCTTACGATGTGCTGATAATAGAGCTGCTGCAGAGAAACTGCACTATAGACAACTCAGGCAATGTTTATAATCAGGGACTGTCTCTCTTTCACGCCAAATAGGTTCATCGCTTCTTTCTTTTTTTTTTTTTTACAAACTCATGTTTTTAGAAAACAAAATATCTTATATAATGAAAATAAATTTATTTGCAAGTCGATTTTACAAATTAACTAAACGAATAAAATTTCAGCCTTTTTTCTTTAATGTTGCTTCAACAGAAGAAAAGAAATAGTAGTATTTCCGTAGTCTGGTATATTTTATAAATTGAATTATTTTTATTTGTTGCCATATATATTAGGGTAATAATAATGAATCCTTGCGGATTATGCCTGAGGACGGCCTGTTTGCTCGAACGTTGTAAAAAAATAATATAATAATGCTGAAGTACTATCACCTCATCTTAACTTAATTGCTTATAAATATATTGCGTGAGATTACAGTATTTTGATTAATTATTGATTTTCTTGTTATTTTAATTTATAAGTAATACAATCCGAATTCAGATACCTGAAACATAACTAAGAATCGATTTTATATGATCTCCTGGCGGAGCATGGTGTTGGAAGGCTTTGAAATCCGAGTAGAGGCCGTCAGATGGTGGGTGTAGGCTGAGGAGCCAAGAGACCACTTAGGAGATTTATACGGCGGAGTAGATTATCTGGTAGTGGCCGTGCTGTGCTAATTACAGGGGGCCCCCTTACTTATGTCCTCTTGGCACCCCCCTACACGACCTACGTATATATTAGGGCTTTTTTCCCTTTAGGACCACTTAATTCCTGGCTCCGGGAGGAGATTTTGGCTCTTACTCAAAAAGATACTTTTTTCTGAGGAAAAAACCTTATCGCTTATGTGTAGCGAGGTAGCTTAATGTTTGGCAACTTTGGGTAATAAGCTTTTGTGACTCTATTTATTACCTTTCATTTTTAATTTAACCATATACAGAGATGGTCGATATTAAAAAAAAATGTAGGCCTATGAAGGTTGTGTTTAGAGAGTTCCAAATTCTCAATGAACCGACCCGAAACGAGCTAATAATGAAATAAAACATGTGAGTAACGGCAGTGGTCTATTAGCTGGAAAAAATAGAACACCTTTTGGAGATTTACTTGAGGACTTCTTTAGGTGGAGAAAGGAGAGCTGGATTGACGTCAGGATGGCCATACCAACGATTTTGACCTAAAAATTTCACAATCATGAAAAGAGAACTCTACCAAGCCTAACCCAATCAATACAACTTCATTGCTAGGGAGTACTGAAATGGATAATGTGGAAAATGATTTTGTGGAACGTGGTTCGGTTTCCCTGTTCGGCACGGGCTTGATCCACCAGTTACAGAGATGACCACCGTATCGCCTTGAATATACAAAGAACTGGTGGCGCTCCAGGGCTTGATGAAAAGACCTGGCAATACTAACACAGCTCTTAGGAATCTTTAATTATTTATAGGTAAAGTGTTCTTTCTAAAACAGTAAAAGATTACCGACGTGAGAAGGCTCTAAGAGCAGAAGGGCAAGTAGTAATAAGGAGCACCATGAATTAGATATGTTTTCTTCTTGTGAAGAGTAGAAAAAGTTATGGGAACCCTCTTGGTAGTTGGCCTAAGAACGTTTCCATTCATGACAATACGACAATACAGTGATACTTGACAATAAGACTCCGTATAAAGGGAAGGGGAAAACAACTGATGATTCTTTGCTGGAAACATGCAAGAATTTTAAACAGAGAGGTGATGAATATTTTTTATTGTAGCTATTTGTCATATCCTCTGCCTTACAGAACGTCTAGTGGCCTCTCACGCCCCCAGCTGTAGTATAGATAGAATGCATCGAGTAACTTTTATTCTCTTGTAAGGAGATAACTGCAGGAATATGAAGGTTCGTGGTAGCTTCTACGTGATAAAAGCTTATGTAGAGAGGATATGTCTTCAGTGGTTAGTCTAGCTCTGTGAATACTGATTTTTGATGGGTTACTTGGTGGAATAGAAGAAGAAATGTTTCCTGAAACGTGGCTGATGTGGCCAGAGCACAATCGGCCTCAAAGCTGTGGCCGAACGTTGGACAAACATCCTATCCTTCCCAAACGTGGCTTTTCCCATCAGCTGATCATCTTGGAGTATGTGATCCAGGGGAGTCCTTTCGGTCCTTCAAATTATTGAGACCCTCACAGTGTAGTCTAAGCCATGTAACATCATGAAACACGACCACCGTTATTCGAATGTTTATGGAATTTTGAGGAATTGTGCGGATTGGTTTATTACAATTAGAAGTAATTTTACTCATATGTAAATTCAGTTTATTTGAACATAGTTCTAGTGAGCAGAAATCCTAAAAGTTAAAATGCATAGTTACACCAGCGCGCGATCATAAATCGATTTTTCATTTAATCTCTGCATCTTTGAAAGCATACAAATAAACCGTAATATGTTAATATATCTACAAGCAAATTATTTGGGATCCATTGTAAAACAAATTTTAACAAATCTATTGTAAAACAAACAAAGAACAAACAGTTTAGTGATAAGTATTTGTAATCACAATTACAATTACTTGTAGTTGTGTTATAAATAATTGGAATTGCAAGAAAAATATTAAAATCACACCTGAATGTAATTGATAATTGCAATCCCTTTGGCTTAGCTTGTAATTGTAATTCCGATTACTTTAATTCACCAAGTAATAGCAATTAAAATTATTTGTAATAGTACTTCTACAATTCCAAATTAGGTAATATGTGATTAATTTTTGCTCAATTTTGGTAATAGACAGGTTGGGTTCCCGGACACTTCATGGACTATATCTGTTGAATAAGCTTGGGCGATGGTATACATCGTTGGAAATTCATATGAAAATTTATTATTGTTATTTGCAATACAGTGATTACAAATGATAAAGCTATTAATTACGTTTTGATTCTTCAATTATTCTCTTTATTCGCAAAGTTACAACAATAGTCCCCTGCCAATTTTCTAAAATTCCACCTACTACTTTCGATTACTTATGAGAAAACGTATTTTACTTCACTCGCCTGTATTTTGAAATCGTAGCTTGTCTGAGTTGGCTCAGAATTGGAGAATATATGAGGGTTGGTGTAAAAATGGTTGTGTGTAGATTTGGTCAAATTTATTCTATTACTTCTGCTGAAACATTTGCAAAGTTATTTTTTTGAAGCGCATATATTTCAAGAAAGCTGCTTCTTTGGATTTAATTCTCAAACCTTGAAATGAATTCTGGAATAAACTAGTCCAAAAGGAGGTTCTATTGAGTTCTATGGAGTTGAAAAAACAGAGATAATATAGCAATATATAATAATCAATGACAATTTATTTAATTTTCAATTATATACTATCAAGGTGATTAGTAACAACTTTTTATAATTAAAATTCTCAGATCACAGAGTTTTCCCACACATGAATTTGGATTCCGCCCAAGACACTCGACAGCTCAACAAGGCCTCAGAGTCGTTCTATATCTCTAATAAAGAAACAATACTGCTCGGGTGCCTTTCTGGACATAGCGCAAGCTTTTGACCGGGTATGGCATTCCGGATTACTTTTCAAGCTCAAATCCATATTACCCCAAACCTTATACCTTACCCTCCGCTCATACCTCTCAGATTGTTCCTTTCGAGTTCGCAGTGATTCTCAGTACTCAAATATCTACCTCATCGAGGCAGGAGTTCCCCAAGGCAGTGTCCTGGGTTCTGTCCTTTACATCCTTTATCATTATGTTATTTTATTTATTTATTTTTCATACAGATAGTTTGACTATGTTCATTTTGTTTATTCTTCCGTTTGTATATATTTTAAGACAGTTTTTATTTGTATTCATTTATTTTATTTTATTTTAGTACGTATGAAATCATTCATCACTATAACCATTGCCCACAACTGTGTGGCAGATTGTAAAAACTATCAATAAATAAAAAGCAGTATATAAAAAAAAAAATTCTCAGAGATTTCGGTTAAAAGTTGTATGAAATTATATCTTGAATTGTAAGACCTGTCTTATTGATTTTTTTCTTGAGTTACAATTACTTTATTATAGTGTTGGTTTTAAGGTGATAAAATCAAACATCAATTTCAATAAATTTCCTTCTACAAGGAGAGTTAAGGGAAAAACGAGGACTCCTTAGGGAAATGCCCTAAAAGAGACCCCCGGCTGGAAAGGTGGGACCTAATGAACGGCAGAAGAGAGGAAAAGCGGCTACCGTGACCGGAGATTTGTTAGAATGGACCAAGTTGAGACCAAAAACAGGCTGATGAGGAGCTAGCCCGGCACATTGAGCACGAGTTAGTGGCTGGGGTGTCTGTCCCCTGGGTCTCCGTGCTGGATGGATTGTTGTAAGAGAGTGCTGTCTTAGTGGTCGGGGGGCTTGTATCTACCAGTCGATATCCTCTCCCTATTTTTAGTTTTGTCAATTGTAATTGTATAAATCATAATACTGTTCTAAAATGATAAGTGAAATTAAAATAGTTAAAATCTGGATAGAATAATGTTCAAAAACCTTGAAAGTTAAGTATATTTATTAACGATACATCTGTCAACAGATATCCATGGTTTGAATGAAAACTCAGATGCTTCAAAAATATCTGTAACCTTATACTTATCATATGTTTCTGTTATAATTCCATATAATGCGCTTGTAATTTTTTTATTTTTTTTTTAAATTTAATTCTTCACCAATTTGGTTTCCGAACATCCTACTCCACTATCCAGCAATGCCATCGTGTGGTTCATGTTGTCTCGTCTTCATTGGAGCGCGGAATGTACTGCTCGGGAGTCTTTCTTGATGTAGAACAGGCTTTTGATCGAGTCAGGCACCCAGGACTGCTATGTAAGATCCATAAATTCCTACCCCATACATACTTCCTCATTATCCGTTCTTATCTCTCCGACAGATTATTTCAAGTAAATTACAACGGCGCTTATTCTTCCCTATTCCGTCAGTCTGCTGTAGTAAGGGGTAGGGGTAGTATCCTTGGTCCTATCCTTTATACAGTTTTCACAGCTGACATCCCAACCCATCCTAACACTATCCTCACCACGTATGACACATGTTTATTATCAGTGAACAATGGTCCTTACATTGTATCCCAAACCCTCCAATCCCACATCACCATCCTTGAAGATTGGTGCCAAAACTGGAGGATTAAAATAAATTCCAATAAATCCCACGTAAACCAATGACCTCTTGCCCTACAGTATCCTTTAATAATACCCCACTTATTCCTGTCGAACAGATCCGTTACTTAGGACTACATCTCGACAAACGACTGACATGGAATCCTCATACAAGACTAAAAAGACAAGAAACTACTATTGCAGCATTTACGGTCTAAATTTCCAATCCATTACAAAAGACTGATCTACATGACTATAAGGCCTATCTGGACATACGGAGTTGAGCTTTGGGGCTCCACTAAACCAT
This sequence comes from Halyomorpha halys, assembly GCF_000696795.3. NCBI lineage: Eukaryota > Metazoa > Arthropoda > Insecta > Hemiptera > Pentatomidae > Halyomorpha > Halyomorpha halys. Next base: position 1,385,061 of record NW_027108392.1, on the reverse strand, counting down.
CAAATTCCTCCAAAATCCAATCCTTACAGTCCAAAATCCTTCGTAAAATCCTTAATGCTCCTTACTTTGTCACAAATCAAGTCATCCACCAGGACCTCAATGTACCATATGTTGCCGATTTGGCCAGAACCAGATACCGTTCCTTCCATAACAAACTTCTCAACCACCCAAATCCACTTGTTTCTAATCTGGCTTCTCCTTCATTACCTAATAATCCTCCTAGGCGTCTGAAAAGAAGATGGCCTCGAGATCTTCTCCTCTAGAAATGTTATTGGAGTTCTATCAGTGGGTAGATTCTCCACATGTTTGTATCATGTCACTATGTCACCTACAGCAATTTTACTTGTTGTATATATGTGTATACAGTTGTAAATAACAATAAATAAATTATTAAAAAAAAAAAAATTAATTCTACTCCACTAACGCCCCTTGAACAGATTCGATATTCAGGACTCCATCTTGACAAGAGACTTACTTGGAATTCACTCACAAGACTGAAATGACAAGAAACTGCTCGTAGATTCCGATTGCTACAACACTTACTTGACAAACGCTATAAACTTCCCATTCACTACAAAAACTTATTTATCTATTTAATAGAATTATAATTAAAAATAATCATGGTTTCTCTAAGGCTCATGTCACATGTGTACAGATATTACAATTCTATTCATTATATGTAACAATTTCCGGAAAATAAAAATACCCTTAAAACTTCTATCCTTTTTCTGTCCATTCGATGACAATTCAGATTCACTGCCATGTTTATCCTTATTGGTATCAGAAAATATAGATTTAAGTGATCTTTGAATAAAAATTTCCATTTATATATTATTAATCTGTTGTTTCTTTTCTTTTTAAAAATAAGATTATCTAAAAGAGTCATATTTTATGAAATTATAAAATGCACTTTATAAAGTAATATGACAATAAAATTTATAAAAATGAGATGAACTATAACTTTACATCCTATTTTAAATCAAAACAATGATACGTATAAGTACCTATAGCCTACAGACTTTTCCATAATCCATCGACAGTTGAAGTTAGACTGTGGCTAACTTTCAATTGGATTTATCTGTGGAATTCGAAAAATCAGTTCCAATTTCAGTGTGGGGTGATACGAACTGCAGCCAATTGAAATATACCGAGGAAATGAGTCAGCGAGAGGAAATGGGGCGGTATTAAAGAAATATCAGGAAGAGGGTGGATGGAGGGTGAAGGGTGTTTCCTGTCCGGCTTCTTACTGCTGAGGTTGAAGCTCGGTTTTAGCTGTTTCCTCTGGCCTGGTCCTGACTTAGCATTAGGAAGGAATTGGGGTCTGTCTCCTTTGACATTAATGTAGATTACCCAAGTGGAAAGGTTAATACTATATAAAACCTTCTAAGGAGATTTCAAAAACAAAGCCTTAAGCCCCAAAAATACCAGTTAATAACTAAATATTCAACGTTTTACCAATTCAGTCATCATATTATAGAAAAATGTAATAGCATCTTTAATTTTATTGAGCCCCAGACAACCGGGCTTCAGATTAATTTAAGTTTTATAAGCTTGTCGTAATGATCGTTACCTTTTTTTTACTATAATTTTTCGACTTAATTCATTCCAATTTTTGACGTATGGGCTGTTTTTTTAATTTAAATTTCAGATTTAATTCGTTTCTTATTTAAATGTCATTACTTGAATTTACAACAACCTGTGTAACTAAATGTTATTATATTACGAAGAGCCGATTCTTCTATGTAAATGCAAAATATAAATGGTCCGAAGAACCAAAAAATAAATTTCACCGTTCATAACAAAATTGACCTCCTACTGCGAAGAAAATCATTAAAAATAGGTATACATTTAATCCAAAATCCTGCGTAAAATCCTTGATGCTCCTTATTACGTCAGAAATAAACTCATCCACAAAGACCTTAACATCCCATTCGTTGCAGATTTGGCCAAAACAGATATGCGTCTTTTCATTAATTCTTAATCTTTCATCCTTAACAATCCCTGATAATCCTCCGAGGAAAAAAAAAAACTATATCTTCTTTTTAAAAGGAAAAATAATGTACAAATATTTATCAAAATTTAGAATAATGGCAATCTTTATAACCCATTCACGTTTCTCAAGAATAGATGACTTTTCATAGAAGAGATTTTCCAAGGATACAACACTGCAAGCGATTCGTACGCAACCAATATGTTATTTATTTTTATTTTTTAAGCGTTATAATGTACAATATCTAAACCATTTTGCTGTTGATTTAATTTAAACCAGTAATGAGAAGCTTTGGTTGAGAATGATACCTTTAAGTAAAAATATTGTCGGAATATAAAACTGGTTAATCGATTTTCTATTGACAAATTAACAAAATTAAAAAAAAAATTAATCTCAATAAAGGGTTTTTATGGGGGAGGGCTAACCCGAAGGTTTGATGCCAACAAAACCAAACGTCTCGAAAGCTCCTCCGCTGAATTCCATTAAAATCCCAATTCTTAAAATTGGGCCGAACAAAATGTTCCCATCTACGTTTCGGTCAACACATTTTACGTTTGTACGATGGATTAGTGTTTAATATCTTATTCACAGAATTTATACGTAATACATTTTATGGCCGTTATGACAAATATAGATTATGATCTGTAGCGTTTTCATAATAATGTTACATAGTGACTAATAATAAAATTATTGTTCAAAATATGTTTACATTTTTTGATTATTGATAATTTACGAATAACTTTTACGTATTAATGTTTCTAATTTTTATTTATTTTAATTTCAGGTCCTGATAAAAAGCACAAAGCTGGAGGATGCGGTAAGGTAAATTAATTTTAATTTAACTACACCAATTTTAATTATCGTTGTATTATCTTATTAATGATTGATATGAAAGGGGTTTTAGGCATTAGTATACAATTTAGTAAGAATATATACATAAATTATTACTCAACAGTGATACTTCCTCAGTTCTAGTCTCTCCAACTTAAGGACTTAAAGACTTTTAGTTATGCTGTATTATATCTCCCGTGAGAAATTTAATGAAGGAGATATGGTAGTTGTCATTTTATCTCAAATACTATGTTGTTAATTGATTTCTATGGTTAAATTCTCTGTGGGGGCCGTCCACTACTTTAAAGTGCGTTTGTCTCACAAACAAACAAAATTCCTTCAACGATGTTATAATGAAAACGAATTTACTAAATAATATTTATTATTATATTAAACCACTGAAATATCTCCTCCATTAGAACTGTATTTTTTACGTTTTCTTCTCCCTTACTATCTCCTAAACTACCGAAGCTATTCGAGATATTGAGAGGTTTGAGGCTTTTTTAGAAATGATATCCCACCAATAGTTTTGGTCAATTGGGGTTTTGGCTCTCATTAATTAAATTATGATGAGTAATAAGTGTTTTTAACTTTGACTTGAGTATGTATTTGCTGATGAATACTTCAATGCAGTATATAGATACACTATGTATAAAAACGTACGGGTGCAAGTACCACTGTTTCACTAAACCCCTCTATAGCGGACTGGCATTGTTCGTTTGTCCATTGCCGAGAAATGCCCGCTTAGAAGGACTAATTAATTACTTATTAGTAAGTGAGTGCGTACATGTATGTATCAAAAAAAGTTTATTATTTATTTATTAAATGACAATTTATTAAGTTTAAGAAGTTTATTAATAATTTTGTATTCTATTCACTCACATAATATTTTAAAAAAACAATGTGTAAAATACTTAAGAAAATAAATTTAATTTAGTGAACATGGTATGTCTGTAAAGCCCTCTAATCTCCACGTACAGTTCAATTAAATATGGTTTTGTTAATGATAGCTCCTACAGTCACACCAGGACCCTGTTTTATAATAAAGTACAAACTAATACTATTAGTCTTGTAGATTTATCTTAATTCAATTACACAGACTTGCACAATAGTAACTTGTATTTTAGTATTTTTTAATTTCTGTAATATCACTAATGGTCATCCCTATCATGAAAAAAATAAGTATTAGTATTATTACCACACTAGTTTTGAACAATGAACTAATACTATTAGCTTTCATTATGAAACAGGGCCCAGGAAATAAATATTGTCTTTTTCCTCTATGGTACTCTCTCGGTAGGACTTCAATAAGTTTACATAATTTTTAAAAGTATCTCTGAATGGACAAAACTTTTTTTTTTAACTTCCGTACTGTACTTTCTTTCGATTTCTTAAGAAATTAACGCGTTATTGACTTTTAGTTGAAAGAACAAAAATGAGGCATAACGTATTTGCTGGAAAAATTGTAAGTTGAGAAGAGGATCTATATGAAAAAGTCAATGAATGGACGAGTTAACAACTGAATAATCCAATTAAAAGGAACGTTTTGTTTTACTCTTCCAAATAAATACATTTGGCTATAAATCGTACCTAGAAGAATAAAAAGGAATAATTATTTTTATGTGTTGCCAGTGCTCTTGGTTTTATTAATTAAAACCTATAATGAATAAATTTAAGATATTTAAATATTGAAACATAAACTATTAAATATGGTTTTATTAATTAAAATTAAACATGTATTTACTAACAGTAAACATACACTGACGGACTGCAGGACTGATTCATAATTATGTTTCAAAGACACCGTACTCCCTTATCATGTAGAAACTGTACTAAACGACAATAGCTCTTACATTCCTGAAATATTTTACTATTTAAAAAATAAACATATAAAATGATATTTATCTCCAAAATTATTAAATCCCATATTTAAGGCATTTCTTTATTCTATATTTTTTCATTATTACTTTTTTCTCCTTCTAAACTATCTGTTATATTTTACTCATTATTCCATCTGACATAATTTCCTGTTTTATTATTATTATAGTTGATATGACTTTTTACTATACGAATTATATTGAGGAACAAACATCAATGTGCATAGGCAAATATCACCACTACTTTGGATTGCCCTAGATTAATTAAAAAAAGATTATGTTACGTTTTGTTATGTTCTAATAAGTTAGTGCACATATTACTCAAAACAATTGTTTAGTTTTTGTAATTTGAATAGTAGAATTAACTAGTAATGGTATCGATTAGCCAATGACAAGAACCAAACCAAATCCACTCGGCCGATAATGTTGCAAATGGACAGAAGTTGTGCCGGATAAGGAAACTGGATGGGAGCAGTTCTTGGGAACAAGGCTCTTCACTCAGCGCCCGGGGCACAATTACTCACAGCACACAGTGTAGCCACAATTTCTTCTTTTTCGAGTCCGACAAGGATCCCTACTTAAAATGTTTAAGAGCAAATATGTATAATCAAATGGGATTCCAACCGATGAAGGATTTTTTTTTATTATTGCTTGCTTCGCTCGATTTCCCCTTTGCATGGATCATTGGTCGGGTACAGCTGTGCTTTTTATTTTTTACATTCACTCGCCCTGTATATAGAATATATAGTAAGGTTATATATATATGGAATATATAGTATAGCGATCGTATAAAATTTCGAATTCTCGTTTTCGATAGAAATACATGTTTTGAGATCCCCTGAGTCCAAATAACCAATTTTCGCAAAATGTTCTATGTTTTTGAAAAGGCTAGCTCACAAAAAAAAACTGAATTTACATATCTAAGACGAGTATAAGTCTGATATGTGACAGCAACTATTTTGATAAAATTGACCGACCAGAAGTTCCACTTTGAAGAATCAATTTTCTCGAAAGAAGTTCTAACGATTTTGATTAATCTCGACATGTTGGTGTACAATTAAATGGTATTTAATCTTAGCTAGGTCTAATTTTCAACGATTAGAATTTTTTTTCTTTTTCTTAATAAAGGAGGTAAGAAAAAAAAAATCCTCAACGAAATAGTTTGAAAGAGCTTAAATGAAAAATTTCTAACATGTCCTTTTCTATAAAATTATGTATCCATAATTTTATTTATTCAAAAAAAAAATAAACAGTTCAAATTGTAAGCAATGATAAAAAATGGATACATGCAAAGTATTAAAGAATTTTATGAATAACTAAAGAATAATAAAGGAAAAATAGACACAACTAATTTGGACGGTTAAAGTCGAGAACGCATGGATACCAGGATATGAGGATATTGAAGGAAACGAGATGGCAGATATCCTAACAAGGAATGGATCAGAAATGATACCAATTGGCCCTGAGCCATATTGCAGCATATCTGGAAGTGCAATCAGGTAGGCGGTTGATTCCTGGGAACATAAAGAAAACATAATGGACATTGAAGCCTGGCATGAAGCAATCCAAGCTCTTTATTGAAATATTAGAGGAAAAGACAAAATTTTATCTTAACCTTGCTAGAAATGAAATGAGGACGATAACAGGAATTCTCACGGGCCACTGCCCCTTGAAATGTCATGTTAATAAGATGTGGTTGGTGGAGGATTCCACCTGTCGTCTATGTATGGAAGACGAAGAAAGGGCACATCACATTCTGTGTGAATGTGAAGCCCTTGCCTTCCGAAGACTACAGTATTGGACAGGATACAATGGAACCAGAAGACATTTTTAGAACAAAACCCAAAAGAATTATTGAGCTTCGTAAGAAACATAGGAGTCATATGGGATATTTAATGGAAAGAGGGGTAACTCACAAAAAATCCCAAAAGGGGTAACACAAAAAAAAGTGCGGAAGAGATTCCCGACTCACAGTGTAATAATAATACGGCTAGTTATCTTTTGTTAAACTGTTGTATTTTTGTCATGAACCAAATTTATATTTGTTATTCTCATGTCAAGATACCATAAAATACGAATTTCATAGAACAGAAAAATAAAACATTGTTCATAATTTTTGCTTTAGAGTTTTTCTTTTTGAATCACGAAAAAAAAGTGATAACTTCAACATGATCTCGCCAATTCACACGAAACTTGGGAATACATGTAGAGTAGTAATTAAAATTTGTGTGATGCGCGGACGCCATCACACAAATTTTGTTTTCTTGCATTACAACTCATCTTTTTTAAATTGAATTGTCATTAGTTATTACATGATTGATAATAAAAATATTTAGAAAAATATTTTACGTGAAACTAATATTGTTGGTTATTGTTTTTTACTTTCAATTAACAATAAATGGAATGTGTTTTAAGGGTTAGTATTGCAGTTCTGCAACTTTTTGATTTCCGGTTTTCGACCGAAATACACATTTTGAGGTAGGTGTCCCGTGTGGGAGTTCGAATCGGAAATAAACCGAGATCACCCGATCTCTTCCGAACGTACTCACGAAGCTCTGTGTCTTATCCTCCGTTATATTATTGGAAGGAGGAAAGTTAAAGTTGTGTGATGTTCGCTCTGCACCAGATTTTTAATAGCAAAAGTCATTTTTCTTATTTATTTATTTTAATAGAATTTCGGAAATTTAGGCTTTAAGAATAAATGGGCTCAGAAGCGCTTAATATCATAAAATTACATCTGATTATAATTTACTTTCTGGTTTCAATAATTAACAATCCTAATAGTTGCTGGAAAGTAATAATATATTTCTGTCTAGTAGAAATATAAACTCTCGGAATATTAGTTAGTGAATTTAACAAGAGTTATGAACATAACAGTGGAATTCAAAATATGAAAAATGGTGTTAGATCGTTATGTGAATGTTTGATGGGAGTCTAGGAGGGATTGTTTTCTTCTGGGTCCAGAACATGAAATATCTCTCTCTACCTAATATTGCCCAATCCATTTATAACCCCTTCTCTGTTTCAGTTCTCAAAATCTTGGTAACAAAAAACAAAACAGAGACAATTAATTGAGATTTTGTAGGTTAAAACGATGGAATACCTCAGAATATTTTTTGCTGCCCTGGGTTCTGTGTGATTCGGAAGTCAGCTTCCCCATTCCACCGCTAGATAGTATTACAATTTCGACGGCTCTACTCATTGCACTGGTGAAGTTTAGAAAAAAAAATATTTTTATCAAAAAATATATGAGTATAAATATTGTTTGTTAGATTATTTTTTTTTAACAGAAAATTATTTAATACTTAGGCTTACCCTCCATTTGCTCAATCACATAATAATATTTTGGCACTTGCTATGAAGTTAGGCAATGAAAGGAATAGTAATGTGTGTCAATATAGCGTCGTTTAGACAAACAAGGTCTTTCGGTAGGAGACCCCTCACCTTCGGATTTTTTCTTGTAGTATTCATATGGAACGGACACATCACAACAAGATAAGTATTTCACCGTTACCTTCAAGAACCACTGGTAGAAAAAGGTAATACTCAATTTGATTTATGTAATCATACGTAATGGAACCATTAATTTAATGTTTTTTCTGTTTTAGAGGGATCGGAAAAAAAAAGTCTTTCTATAAAAATAATGTTGAAAAATTAGCAACTATGAATTATCAATTTTTGTGAAATGTCATTAAGAAAAACTAAACTGATGTTTTTAAGTGCTCGATTGAAATATATTTATCCATTTTTACCAAGTTTTATAAATTTAAGATGTTTAGGGGGAGAATATGGTATTCCTGAGACAAACCATTCTTCTTTCAATGATATTACACAATCTTCCTTTCTGTAAGATCAACATTATATCTAGATATGATTAACAATGTAAGTGTTGATTATAGTGGCTGGCCTAGGATTCATCCGGTATGCTCCGAATCCTTTGGATTTGTAACCTGGTTCGGTGGCTGCATTTGTTTTTGTTTTTTGTTTTAGCGTCAGTTAGTTTATTTGTACTTTTTTTTCTTAAAAACAAATAATTACAATAAAACTTTTTTTAAAAAACAGCAAAACTTATTTATCACCGAAAACTGGTCATATTGAACAGTCATAACCATATATGTTAGGGGTTTTTTTACTGAATAAAAAAAATACCTAAATACCATTTATTATATTTTTTATCTCTATTCAAATATTGGTCTTTCTAAAAAAAAAAAAACCGATTATCCGCCACCATGTTAAACCGAAAGTTAAAAAAATTGTAAGGAATTTCTGTCTATCGTGTTTGTACTTATCGTACTTCATCATTATGACTAGGTTTTTACAGATTGCTTGAAGATAAAATATTTTTAATTAGGATTTTCTTCTTGTGAATGAGCGATGCTATCGTATCATAATTCTAATCGTTACGGTTTTCTAAAATTTACGCGACCTGTTAGTGTTCTTGTGCACATATTTTTTATTTATTTTTTTAACTGACAGTTTTTGATTGATTTTAGCGCTAAGTACTTTAAGCTTCTAAAGTGATACACATTGTTATCACTTGAATTATTCATAACTAATAATTGAGATTGAAAAAAAAATCTTTATTAATGAAATTCATTGAGGTAGAGGAAACATAAGCGAATAGGATTGAAAACGATAAATTGGGGCAAGATAAAAATCTTGAGACTGAATTAACAGAGCCATTGGGGAAAGGTGGGGTTCCTTTTGTGAGAGGATAATAACGAATAAGATAAAATGTAAAATAAGGCACCTGTTTATTACTCGTTTTCCCTCTCCTCTGTTCTTTCCCGTCCTCAAGGTTGTTGTCTCTTATCTTGGGTTATCTGTATCTGCTAATTTCTCGTTATGGACAATCAGGCATTATGATATGAAACGAAAATTTTTTAAAAATTTCTGTCTAACCTATCTCACATTAGATATGTACTCTCCTCCCCCCCCCCTAACACGTCGGTAGTAAAAGTGGTTTTAAGGTATCTACCTAAAGAATCAAGCTTAACATAATGGATGAAGCTACTTACTTAACAATGAATGTATACTATACTATGAATACTATGTTTCCTATATTATAAGATAATTATAGTTACCATTATTATTATATTTTTGTATTTTAATATCTTTTTCTTGTATTTCATCTCTATACAACCCTTAGTAACCGTTATATTCCCGTAACTTTCTGCACTTCTGTGCAGTTTTAACTGCCTTTTAAACCGATATGTGAGTGGTTCTGATTTGTTCTTTATTTATTTTTCATTATTTTTATTTTTTTTTATTTTTTCTTGACGTTCATTTATTCTCATCTTATTTCTTTCATTTTCGTCTCTTAGTGTGTTCAATGTTTGTTTTTATTTCTCTTATATCTTCTTTTCTATTTTTCCCTGTTATTACGTCTCCTATTAATTTTAAATCTAATAGCCTATGTCATTTCTTTTTTATATAAACTCGTTATTGTACATTTTATTTTTATTTATTTTTGTTCATTTTTATATATTTTTCCCACTCATATTTACATAATCTTCTCTGTATCTTATTATCCTACTTTGTCAGCATATTTTGTTATTTTGTGTCTTTCTTAGCTCTGATGAAGATCTGCAAAGTGGGGCGAAACGTTGGCAAATAATTTTTTTCCTATAACTTTATCAATAATTGTTTATTGTTCCTTTTGGCCGCACTTCCTACCATCTACTTTATATATTAAAATCTAATGTATATAATTATATAATAATATAATAATGTAATAATGTAAGTAATCCAAGTCATGATTGCTGAGAGCTTCTTAAATGAAGCGGTACAATTGAGGGCAAATTCAAGCTCTTCAGTTGTTCCAAACTTTTATTTATTATTTATATTTTAAATTTCGATTGCCTGCTACTAGGGCGTCTTTTCACCTTATTTTATTTAGTCATTTTGTCACTGTATACTTAATAATATATAAAATGTTGAGTTGAGACCAACTCTCAAAAATAACTTCTTCCCAAAGACTGATGAATAATTTTATTTTCATATGTCGATATCTGAGTTATATCAAAGTCCCAAACAGCTGTTACCCCATTTGTGTGAGTCTATATTAACAATCCTGCCCGAGCACTACACTCATTAGAGCAACCTCCTTCTGTCCTGTCCTGTGGGACAATAAACAATTTCGTTTGCGCTAACGATCCTTGCGGAAGTATCACCGCAGACCGATTCCTCCCCCCGAAGAAGGAGACCAAGGAGGAGGATATTGTTTCGGGAGCTAATAGCAGCCATCCTCATCAGATGGTACAAGAAGATGACAACTGCTCGGAATTAATTCAGATGGCCGCGGCGGACATTACAGCCCAAGTTGCCGGCTAATGGTTATTGCGCCCCACATCTGGGTAACACCTGCGGTCCCCTCTTCGCCTTTTTTATCTGTCATCATCGGCTGCCTATCATTAGGTACTGATGCCTGAGTGTTGCCTATCTGTCATCAGACCCCAGGGTGTGTGACGTGTTTGCATAAACAAGTAGAAGTCTTGGGGTAGAATCTGTACCTCAAGATGAATCTGGGGTGTGGTAGTAGAGAATGTTTGAAGCAACTTTATAGCTTCCAGAGAGTCGATAATAAAGACGAAGAAATATCAAAAAGGAATTATAATATTAGAAAAGTTTATAATTATATAAAATATATGTATTTAAAAGAAATATTGACATTCAGTCAAAGAGGTTTACAGTGGGACTTTTTTTTTACCTTTTTTATTCAGGAATTAGATATTTATACATCAATTTCCTTAGTCTATAAATGTAAGAAAATAAACTGGTTTACACAACGTTGAAATTTGTGTTGTATTTTTTAAATCAAACAATAGAACAAATAATATGATTATATACTTCAAGGTTACACACAGAGTATACATTCTTAAATAAGGATAATTCTTTTCACTATCTATAATGATTGATCTAAGGAATTTTTTATTTAAAAAATCTAGTAAAATTTAATATACGTTTTCCCATGATATAAAACTAGAATGGAATAATAAAATCGAGAGACCTCTCACGGTGAACTTTCTCTCGGCCGAGAAGAAAAGAATTTGTCTTTGAGGAAAAGGATGCATTTTTAATAAATTTCCTTCTTTTCCTTTTCCACTCCACCATTATTCTAAAATCGGATCCAACACCAGAGCCGTGGTGTGAGCTCTGGTTTTTGAGGAACTCAACAATATCTGCTTTTCTCACGGATCCGTCGGGGTAAATACAATTTCATGAATTGTCAAAAAATCTTCATCAAAATAGGTGAAATCATGTTTTCTAAGGAACTTCATCAATTCATCTTTGACACTGTGGCGTCGGTGTATTATGATGAGGGATTTATTGGGGCATATGTAACTACATATAAATGTAATGGTTTGTACGGTACAAAAGGCTTATCTCTGAAAGTGTATGTTCTTTTCCTTTTTTTTAAAAAAAAAAAACAAAAACACTTATCGTTACCATTTTATACATTGTTCCTGTTTTAAATAATTTTTAAATATTTTCTATTTCTTATTTTTACACATCCAACTTGTAATTTATTCTCACCTTCCGGCAATTTCTTCATCTTTGTAACGTATAATCTAACTGTTAAGTCTTACCGCACGTACCGCTGAGTTCACATAGATTTCCGATCTCCTACTAGTAGGTGAGTTCGTTGTCTTATTCTCTTTTTCTTATCTTACTTTTACCCACTTCTCCTTCTCTATTCTTTTTTTATTATTCCTTACTCACGTTTTTAGTCATGTTAACCACATATTAGTATTGTCATATTTTCTATTCACTTCTTTTTTTTTAACTTAACTTTATATTTTGTTTCTTTATTGTAGTATTAAAATTACGTATTTCATTAGTTACATATCTTTTCTTTCTCTCATTTTTTTTCTTTCCATAAGTTTAATTTTTAAATTAAAATATTCGTATTTCTTTGTTTCTTTGCATTATATAACTTTAAATTTTAATTTCCTTAATTATGTTATTTTAATTTTAATTTTTTACATATTTAATTACCTATATATACGTTTTGGTTTCCACTTTTATCACTTGATTTTTATTAATATTCATTCGTACAATTATTTACTTTAATCTTTTAGAGGTTTAAGTTTATGTTTATATGTATTCGTTTATATGTTTTTTCGTATTCATTGGTTATTATCTTGTTCTTTGTTTTTAGTCCTGATGAAGACTAGAAATTCTGGCCGAAACGTTGGCACTATTAAATAAGTTTTTTTACCGTACCCCCAATTATCTTCTCTTCATATAAAATTTATTTTCAATTTTTTACTATTACTACGCTAAGTTTGCTTTAGATGTTTCCAATATCTGTTCACCTAAGAAAGTTGCGAACGATAAGAAACCTGAGGATTAGCGAGAAGGGCTGCGTTATTGCCACCTGTTATAGGTACCAGTAAAGTTGAGCTATTGTCCCCATAAAGCCTTTATTACCACCATATAAATACATTGTCTTAATACTTTACGAGACCATCTCCTGTCCCTTTTTGATCTATGTCGGCCATTGGTCCTTATCAATAAATCCTGTCGATTGGCTATCGGAAACGCGCTCGTTTTCACTTGTATCATATCCCCATGATTAGTTTCAGGATAGAACTAGTGAGACATTATCACGCGTGCATTATTTTTATATGAATTTACTTATAAATTATGTAAAATATACTATACAAAGAATTAATCCTTGTTATGAGTACCTATTATATTTAATCTAAAATAAAGGTATATATAAATCTGACAATTGATCGTTATGCATAATATTTACTCATCATTTATCTTCTTTTTTTTTTTTGGCTCTACAGACTGTAGATATTTGGCCGCCGAACCAGACCTCTGGTATTTAGCGTATTGATTTGGTCTATCCATTTGAGTTTTGGTCTCCCATGTGGTCTCTTGCCAACTATACTGGCATTCCTTGTTGTATAGAGGCGTCCTGATGGATTGGTTTGAGCCACATGTTCCACCCATCTTAAACTCCATATCATGATATATTGACTGACCAGTCTCTGCAAGCAGTTTACTGTTAGTTATTTTTCTCCATCTATTAAGGTTCTGATCACAGGTGGCTCCTGTAATCGTACGAAAGACTTTCCTCATGTTTTATTTTTATGATAAAATTATTGTAGTGGTAATTATATTTAAAGCCTTTCAAGTTCTTGCTACAAATTCGAACCTGACTTTTGCCTAAAGCTGTCCCATTCTATTTAGCCATTACTGTTTTGTTATAGTTTATTGATCTCTGTTTGTTTGGCATCGTATGAGGTAATGCACATTCGTCTCAAAATAGCCTCTCATCCGTAAAAAAAAATATTTGTTTGTTTGATTAATTGTTTCTGAAACTATGGAATTTAAAAAAAAATGTAAAACATACATTAAATAATAACTATAAATTTAATTAAAAAAGTTTTGAGTTGTTAATATGTTTCTAATTTTATTTTAAATTATATTAATATATCAATTTCCGGGTATAAGGGATCTACATGTCCACCTCTTGTATTTTTTATAATTGTTTGAATTTTACAATTGCATGTGATCTTTTTTTAAGAGTATTGTTTTATTTATTTTATTTTTAATTATTATTTTCTAATATTTTCCAGTTCTCCTACAGCTTACCTTTCTCTGGAATTTCAGTACATTTTTATATGTATTCTGATAGTAAATAAAATTTTAATACAAAATTATATCATGTTTTTGATCCAAGGCGTCCTCAGGGCGTAAATTGCTAAAATGGAAGTTCATAATTCAATCCTTCTTAAGGCTGTGTTATCGTTATTGAGGCGATATTTGCGGCCAGTCAAACCATGATGATGAATTTTTACAAGAAATTCAATTCTGAAACGGTTTTGCTCTTGAAGTTTGATTGATTTTACGCACTTTTTTGCACATCAATCATTAAAATCTTCGAATTTGGTTGCGCTTTTTGGTGATTTAAACGGGTCAAACAATGCCCAATATGAATTCGTTTTAAAATCTTATCCACTGTCGGTATCCGTTAACAAAATACTCCATTATATTAAAAGTTCTTGAGTTAGGTGATCTGGAGAAGAACTGTTACAAAAGTAGGTTAGAAAATTAACAATATCCTAAAAAGATAGACTGCACGCCACTGTTATAACTTATTTATATTTATTATAAACAAAATTATTTTCCATTGGAAGAAAATAGTTGACCGTATAAAGTAAAATGCAGGAAGATGGTCCAGGTGGCGATCAATAAAAGTATCAAAATAGTAAAAGAAAACTATTTGTTGTTAAACAACGTTTCACCCCACTTTGCAGGGCTTCATCAGGGCTAAATAAAAAAAACAAGACACAAATATTTTAGGATAGACAACATTAAAATAAAAAATATTTCAAAAAAATTGTTATGTTTATAAAGTAAATAAAAATAATATAAAGAAGTATAGATTTAGTTGGACTAGAAACTAGTTACTAATAAATACAATCAGGTGTAATGATGTTCTAGTTACAGATCTAAACTAATAAATTATAGAAGAATACTCGTTAGAAATATCAAACTGACAGAAACATCTAATCTTTTATTTAATATTACAATAGGTGATTATATGTTTCTGTCAGTTTACCTATCTATAAATTATGAAGAATATTACCCTTCCTAAGAGCTAATGGAAGAAGTGGGGAAATTTTCTACCTGACCCTTCTTTCCTCATTTTGTCATCAGACAGGTAGTCCCCCCTATGTTTATTGGTTATTTTTATTAATTTTATTAATATTCCCCTTTTTGTGTATTACTATACCTCACCTGTGCCATATTTACTTCACCTATCCGTTTTATCCTTTACACCTATTTCTTTACCACATTTGTAACTATTTCAAACGAGTATTCTCTTACAATTTATTAGTCTAGATCTGTATTTATAACTTTATTACACCTGGTTGTATTTATTAGTTAATTTATGTATCTAGTCCACCTAAATATACTTTCTTATATTATTATTTTTTATTTACTTTACAAACAACATTTTTTTGTTAAATGTTTTGTCAATTCTAAAATATTTGTATCTTGTTTTTTCATTTTGCCCTGACGAAGCCCTGCAAAGTAAGGTGAAACGTTGGTTAACAATAAATAGTTTTCTTTTATTATTTTCCGGACTATCTTTCTACAAAATTGTTTCTCCTTTTGTTATTTTTTGTTTTCCATTGATATGAGGAACGTCCTTCGAGTAGTAGCCCGTCCTTTTGTGTGACAAGTAGCTGAAAGTTAACTCTTGGAACAGTGGTGTCATCTCCTTACTCCCAGGACGACCGACCCTAAGTGACCCATGCTTCTTGCAGCAAGACAAAGGACTGGAGGATTCCGGCTAATTATTTTTCATCCCTTTGAACGGAGCAGGCACGGTAAGATTGCGCATACTCTTCTTGACCCTTCTACATTCCCGACATTCCCACATACCTAGCTCGGACATTATACCAACTATTCCAATCTTCTTTACCTTTTCTCTTATGTGGCCCTCAGAGCACTTGGCTCCCTTTAGCTTCTAAGGGTCTTCATTTGTTTTACAGTCGTCACTTTAGGGAATTTCCAATCCACGAGTTTTGTTACTAAATTATCAAGTTTGATATTGAATAAATTTTCGTCGCTTAATGATAAAACTAATAAAGTAAGCATTCCAGTAAATAACGCTAATTTTTAATCCTGGTATAAAAATGAACGAATTTAATAAAATATGTAAAATCACTTCATAAATTTAAAAAGTAAACTTGCAAATTTTAAAAAAGTATACATACAACAATTTAGTATAATTCAACACATTCAAGAAATCCAAATCTATTTAAAAAAGAAAACAAAAAAGGATCCAAATCGTTTTTATAAATTTTTTTCTGTTCAGCTCCATATATTCTGCAAACATATTTTAAGTTGCAGTAAATAAATAGTTTAAAATAAAGTAATTGAAATAAATATTTAAAAAAGTGTTTAATCGTTTCTAATCATTTTGGAAACATCAATAGTAGTTAATTGAACCTGCGTTTATATTCATATTCTTTTTTTTTTTTCATCAATATTATAATAAATACAGCAAGTCATTCTTTAACTTTGAACCCTTAGTTTTGATTGAAACCATTCATAGAATTTATTAATTTTTTTAAAGTATTTAGAATTTATGACATTTTTATTAAAAATTAAATAAATATTGTTACAAATACTTGATTCCCGTATCTATCTAAATTAGAGGGAGTGGGGTGGCTCAGAAAGGCACTACTCTAACTACAAGGTCCCGGGTTCGAATGCGGCTTTACTAGATAATTATTATTTCTATTATGTTTATACTATTATACTGTTTTTTAATATTATTATAATGTTAATTTAATTTTTAATACTGTTCGTTCGAAAGACCTCCGAGGTCCACCCAGTCTCTACAAATGTCGATATCCTTAATTGGGGGAAAATCTGGGCCCGTGCATGATTATGAACAAATTAGCTCCTTACGAAGTACCCTATCCCTTCATGGGAGGTAGCGGTACAAATTTTAATTTAATCCACCTAAATTAAGGTTTTTAAAAAATGAAATTAAATTTTATGTAATATTTGCAGATTGTATAATATTGGTCCATCAAATCAATTTTTTAAACTTAAATGGATTGTATGTCATCATCAATAATTATTTTGTATTAATAAGGTAAATTATATCAATAAAAACTACTACAAAAAGGAAAAAAAAAAAACACAAAATTTTATGTTCTTTAATTTAAAAAGGCTTGTTTCTATTACATCTAATTATATCCCTTGTTCAGTTGGAGTCATTAATTTACTTTTTATTGATGATATCTGTGTTAGTAATAAAAAAATAAAAAAATAACCGTCATTGAATCAGAATTCGGACAATGTAACCACGACTAGTTCAACAAGTGGTTACAGCGCCCGATCAAGGCGGATTAGCGCAGATATATGACAAGGAATGTAGAGGCAGAGCAAAGGACGGGGGTTGGAAATAGGGCTTTTTTTAGGAGCGCTCGTGGGGGTTGGGGCAATGAAAACAAATCACGTATAACGGAATGGGGCGCCACTCTCTTCGGTATTATTCCATCAAAGAGAACGGAAGAAAAAAAAAAGAAAAAAAGAAACGGAGGGTCCGGATAGAATTAACGGAATGAGAATTAATCTGTTTGCGGACCGATTGTACGTGGGGAGAGGGGGTACCTTTTTCAAAACTCCTCTCCCTGGCTAATCTAATACCGCTCTTTAATTAGGGCTCCGTGACTTAGAAACAATTATTGGCTCACTTCTTCTAGGGCATTAATTGGAAAGAAAACAGTAATTATTCTAAAGTCCACAAATCAAAGTGCCCCTAGGGTCTTTTCATCTTTAAGTGCATGTTCTCTAAGTGCAATAAAAACTTTTGTTGAAAAAGAAGGAATTTCTGGCATTCAACGGTGAGCACATTTACCTATATTGTATAGCTGTACTTCGGAGGTAAAAATCACTATCTAAAACCACATTTTCCTAATTTTACAGGATAGCGGTTTTCCTCCGAATAAACCTATAGTTACAATTAGCATTTAAAATATCATTTATATAGGAAGTTATCTGTTGTCCAGGTGCGCTGGTGAATAACATTCAGTTTTTTAAATTTGGTCAAAATTAAATTTGACTTTCTTAACGAAATAATTGGGAGAAAATAGTTGAAACAAAGTGCAGCACAGATAACTGCTTAAATGTGCTGGTTAGTTTTTTTTTTCGATAAAGATGTGGAGAACAATTGCATCGAAAAACAAAAATATATAGTATTAACGATTAAAAAGGCGAAATTCGACCAAATTGCTCTGGTTAATAACGTTTCACAAAAAAAAAAAAAAGTTAAAATTATTTGTTACAGAACTTAAATGGAAACACTTGCTAGTCCCTCCCTGATAAATATTTTGTAGAAAAGTAATATTTTTTTGTTCAAAGCTCCTTTTTGAAATATAATTTTTTTTTTTCACACTCTCCTATTTATTTTATTATTTCAAACAAAAACATACGTATACATAATACAGTTTGCCTAAAGGGCATTTTAAGATAGGTTTTGGGATCCGCTGTGTACAGGGGAGCACTGTGGCGCTTATTCGCCGTCTGCGTAGCCACAAGTAAGAAGGGACCTCTCTACGAGTAATGAGTGGGTGGGTTAAGACTGAGTCTGAACCCCTTCCCTCGAAGAACACGTCGACCAAGGGAACAGTACTTCAATTCTACATTAAACAACAAAAACAGAGTCTGTTTTTTTTTTTTTTTTTTTTTTTTCATACCCTCCTATAATGATGTTATTGAATAGCTGGTACATACATATAGGAGGTATACTATATGTATATCTGGGTGATGGGGTCAGAGTCTGTGTAGTGGGGTTTTGTTTTTATCTGAAACGTAATTACATTTTAAAACAGGAATGTAGTGAATGAGTATTGACATTATTTGAGTTAAACTATGTGATATTTAATGGGATTGGGGCATACAACTAGTATGAGTTAGTGAACTTGAAAACTAGGCCTATACCTACGACTATAATATGTATAGATTGTTCAAATGGCTATAACGCTACCTGTTGCCACCGCCCTGGTGGGGATAATATTCGATTTTAACATCAAAAACTCTTTTCAAAATCGGGATTATTGTTGCTTAGGCTGCTGGTGTATGGATTAGGAGATAGGAGATAAACTATTGGGAGAAGCCTGACGGCTAAGCACTTCATGTCACCGGAATAAAGCCAACCACGGATTTTCAAACGCGTTGTATTAATTCGAATCTTATATGTATTTAAGGTAAATAGGGTAGTTGAATATCTTTTGTTCAAGATAAAGCGATTCCCAAAAGTTAATTTATATCACTTTTTCATAGGCTCTTGTTTACTATTTTTTAGTTAAAATTAATTGTCTTCTCACACTTTGAATGAAAAAAATACATTTCAGTTTTTTATCTGGTAGGTATAATGTAAGTGGATTTATATTTTTTTCCGGAAAATTGTTGACTGACCCTATGTAATTAATAAAAGGAATTAAAATAGTGGAAAAACTATTTATTATGACCAACGTTTCGCCTCATTTATTAGGACTATAGAGGATATAAAGTACTAAAGTGATGAATACTTGAATAATTGAGGCGAACAATTGCCTCAAAATAAACAGTTTTTCCACTATTTGAGTGATTTTTTACCACACCCGGATTATCATCCTTTTGTTATTATTTTTTTGTTTGGTTTTTAAAAGCCTGTATCGCTGCTAGTACAGAGGCCAATTTCTGACTAGTTAATAGAGAGTGCTGATGGGCAGATACCCAGGCTGAGTTGCTAGTTACCTAACTTACTCCTTTCTAATTAAATATAAATTAAAAGCCGCACTGAGCCTGAAATTGGATAATAAAGCTCCGTTTGGCGATGTGAGCTCCCCTTACACTTTATTAAGGGCCACACAACCCTTATCTTAGGCCCTACCCTTTCTTATTCAGATCGATCCGAGCTAATTATTCAAAAGATGAGGGCCCTCCAACCATCTTTTAGAGGCCCCCCCACTGTCTTTTATATATACTCTTACTTAGGCTTCTAGTGTGTTCCTGCTCATCTTAGTCTTCTTAATCAACCCGTATTTACTGTGATGGTTCTATAAGAAAAGAAAAAAAAGGTATTTAGTTTGATCACATATCCATATACATCCAGATCGTAAATTAGGTATAGCGGTTATAGACAGGGATTGATGCTGAATAAGCTCCGTCTAGATATGTCTGTTGAATGATATAGACTGGGATTGATGCTGAATGAGCTTCCTATAGATATGTATATTGAATAAGAAACTATAGAGTAATAGGATTTAATAAAACAAAAAAAAAACTAAGTTATAAATAAAAATCTAATAACCTGAAATACGAAATATTTGAACATTTTATTTTTCGGTTTCTATAAAATTTAGTACTTTAAGACTTTTTGAGGTGAGAAAAAGGAATATCAACTTTGTCCCTGCCAAGAATACAGTTTAACAAAATATAACCGTATTCATATGAAAGTAATCAGGAGATCTAGCGATATCGGCTTTTCCCAATTTGAATTCCTTCTCTATTTTTGTATAAGTTATACATCATATTCTTTTATATTTTGTAGTTATCAATTGTTTATTACTTTATTATTAATAAGAACTGGTTATTTATTTCAAATTACAAAATTAATAAAAGTTCAAACAATAAAAATTCAGCTTTTAAATCCTTTTGAACTCTTTCAATCAGGATAAAACTCATTAATATACTATGGACTGAGGATACTTGATTTCATTGACTCTAAATTTAATTAATTTTGCCATTCAAAGTACCCACTTAGGATTTTTACTTAACTTATGCGTTTCGTGGCTTTGGATGTATTCATGTGGTTCTAAGCATCCATGGGGTTCATGTCGTCGGATCTTCCTTGGCCTGATTCCGCTGGAGTCCTCTTGAAGGACTGCTGTCTCCTCTTTAAGCCCTACTACGAGTGTCCTTTAACACTCTCTCCACTGTAATCCTGATTGGTATGAACATATGTTTATCTTTAGGACCGGAGATAAGTAAGTGCCTACCGCCATCAGGTATATGGGTACAGGTCATACCTGTACATAGGGTTGGATTGGCCCTTCCAGGCTGCTTTGCCACCAGATTTCTAATAGCAGTGCCGTTCTACCTGCCTGTCTGTGAGCCGGCAAATGTCGCAAACGAAACTTACCATATACCTATCCAGCTAAATTTAACTTTACTTACTTTTTTCTCATGCTGGTATTTTCAATACATACACTATACTATACAAACTATACAAATGAAATCTTCTGTACATATTTTAACTTATTCAATCATTCATTTGAAAAACACTTCTACTAATTATTTTTCAAAAATTCGGTTTCCCCTCTGAAAATAGTAATTAAGAGAAACCTCATCCTTTCCAAGTGAAATCCACCTAATGATAAAACCATAAATACAAATATTAAAATAAAAACGATTAAATAAATTTATTAATATAAATAAAACCCATTAAATAAATACATATATTAAAATAAAAACAAGCCATTACAATGAATACGAGTCATAACAAAATGCTTACAATAATGTTTTGAGTATACATTAATTTTAATTTAAGGTCTTTCTTATTTGACTAAAATTCGATTGTACTTTGTAGCGTTTATTAGATTTATAGATATTTACTCATTTTTTTTCTATTTATGAAAATTTTAAACTGTAGTATAGGGCGAATATCGACCGAGGTGTTTGAAATATGCTGCTAATCAAATAAATCCTAACAATATACAATTAGTCATATATTTGAAGTTGAGCCTTACGGTAGGTAACATTGCTACGTTCCTAGCATCTCTTTGTCACATGTTACCCTAACCACCGGAGTCAATCTTAACCGAACTTCCAGTAAAGCTTAGCCTAAACTAGCGGAGGGGACAGTACTCCCGGATGATCAGCTAATCAGTAGCAGGAGTTGTATTGTTAACTAGTTAACATCAGGCGCCAGGGATCAGGATGCAGGGGGTGTTCCTCAAGGGGTCGGGACCTAATTATCGGCGGGGGTGGTTTGTCCGTTTTAACTCGGACCACGTGACCTGGGTCCTAGCCCCGCTCTCCCAATTATTTATTTATAGTCCTTGAGGGTCTTGCCTTTACTTGAGTGGTCTGAGAGCTGAAAGCTTTAGCTCCGCCGAATCTGGGGAGCAGTCGGATGGATTTTGTATCCTTGTCCAAGACTTAATCACCTATGTTGTGTAAATAAATAAATTTCAACAGTAAAAAAATAAATAAATAAAGTAAAATAAAAATGACTACTTTGGGTTATTTTAGATATATGAGAAGTTGACACTTCAGGACTGTATGAACAAGTTATGACAATAACCCCTACCCTTATTATATCATAAGCTAAATCCTCATCTTAATTCGTCTCCGGTTTAGGTATCATTACTTATTTATTTCAAACAATACTGTGGAATAATAGAAACAACTTACATTATACAGAGTTGATTCTTTAAAATAAATGCTTTTATCCGCGCCGAATGACCAATTAAATAATATAACAATTTTTTTTTTTTCCCACCCTTCTAAATTTTATTATTTTAAACATCATTTGTATACATATTATATTACCATATGTTTAT
>NW_027108392.1:1341875-1362221 GCF_000696795.3 Halyomorpha halys | reverse complement strand
AAATAAATAAATAAAAAATGCTGGTCTGATTTGAATTTTTGTTTAGAGAATTTAAAAACCCTTTCTAGTGATTATCTATAAATTTTTTCTTAAAATATATAAATGGAAGAAAACCAAATCAACGGAACTGTGTAATTAATAATTATAGAAACAGTACATTTCACCAAGACAGTTCAACATCGAAAATAATATCTTTTATTGCATTATTAAGTACTATAAAATATGATAATATTGAATATTATTCGTTTCAACCACAGCTAGGTTTTTTTATCAAGTTTTGTTTTAGTGAATTATACATCCTAAAATTTCCATGTGGTTTAATAATAAAACTACTAAAACCTCAAGTATTCCATTCATCCAAAATTAAGTTTCATCTAGTTTTAGATAATCGTGTAAAAGCGAAAAAATTCCATCATTCATTGAATAGATATTTCGCATCATCTAAACCTTGAAGGAAGTTAGCAATTGTGTGTAATGAAATGAAAAACTTTTTTTCTCTAAAGAAAATTGCTGATATTCAAGAAAGTTTATGAAAAGTCCGTGTTATAAATTTGTTAAAATAATATGTTATTACTATCTAAACATTTAAATATTTAAACTATTTTTAAGAAACATAAATTTAATCTTCGTATTTAAGTAGCATATTTTTATTTTTTTTCTTCCTGTTTAATAAATCCTGAAATTTTCCTTCTATATTCAATAATTTATACAACATGTTCTTGTAAGCTAAAAATTTGATATATTTTTTATCTATATTTTTTAAAAATTTGATATAGTTGTTACTTTATGCATATATTGTTTAAAAAAAGTATTTTTAATTAAGCTATGAATGTTTCGAAAAAGAATGACTTTTTGCTCTTTATTACCTCGGTTTCCCTACTCTTCTCTAGCTGCATTTTGAAATGAGTGAACTCCTGAGGACTGCCTTTTAAACTTCCAGGATCTGAAACTACTGAATACGGGCCGCTCTAGAATCCCGTCAACCCTCCCAGAGAATGTTCCTTCCTACACCCAAAGGTGCAATTCATCTAGTAGGATATAATAATGATGATATCGTATACTCTAAATTAATGGAGAACAGCCCTTTTAACATTTAGTGAATCATATACAAATACAGCTGGTAGTTTCTCATAGATAATACTCTATACGTACATTAATTTAAGTTAAACATCATTTTCATTTAATGTACGGTAAGCTATAAGCAGGTGTATGACTCAGTTGCCCGGCTAGCTCAGTCGGTAGAGCATGAGACTCTTAATCTCAGGGTCGTGGGTTCGAGCCCCACGTTGGGCGTTAAACTTTTTTAATCTAAATGTTTTACCTATTCATGGAAATCCCTAATGAAGAGCAAAGTAGTTCGAACATTCTTATTTGCTTTATAAACATTTTCTTTTTTATTTTAATTAGTCAGTTTTCAATTTTAAGTTCGTTGGAATGCTCTTTATTAACATGGTTTTTGTTAATATTATTTAGCATATATACAAACAAATCCTTCGATTTTACTAATCTAGAAGGTTGGATTGCAGTATTTCTATTATTATATAGGTAACACCAAATGAAGCACGTTGCATATCCGGAATGAAAAAGCAACGCAAAAATTTTTATTTTCCAAAATTTAAATGGTCTGATCTGCAATACAAAAAATCTCTGCCTGTTCTCATGTCTCAAAACAAACCAATAGATTAACTAACCAGCAACATGTGGTTGAAGCCATAAAATATTTTACATACAGTATGGTCTGTGTCCAATGGTTGTCTACATAAAGTCAACAAAATTATAAGAAAACGTTCAAATACTTTTAAAAATATTTCAACTTTACAGGGTAATAATTTCCAAAAGCTATATTTTTGCTAATAATGATCCGATTTCAATGATTTGTTTTGTTTGTAATTTACTTATTTAGATGGTATTGTATTGTTAATGTAGCTTTTTTTTTATATAGAATCTTAAATATTTTTCAAACGAGGGGCGATATTTACTTTTCGAGCTATTCGAAAAACTGTTTTTTTTTTATTTGTTAAGCAGCTTTATTGCACATACCTATCACAGAAGTAACGACCATTAATTATTTAAACTTTATATGTATTATCGTTTCTGAAATACATAGATCAAAGTGCAAATTTTTGCTAATACGACTATGATTTAGATAGTTTCAGTTTTATATTTTACCAATTCCATTATCTTTCAAATGAGTTCTTATTATCTTCCAGAAGTTGTATAGTTTTCGAGTCACTGGTAAAATTAATACTCATTTACCTATTGGAAATGATTTTTTTTAAATCACTTAGGAGACTGAATTATTTAAAACCCAATTTATTGCACATCTATAAGCATACCAGAGAAGTATTTTTTGAGTTACATGTTACAAATATTACAGATATGTACAGCTTACTTTTATTATAAAGTATTTTTTTAAAAATATTACATTCCACTGTTATCTATCGAGAGCGTGAAATTATGAATAGTAATTTAGCTTAGTTTCGATTACTTGGTCTGGGTAAAATTGAGAATAAACTAAAATTAAGCTTACGTATACCTGATGAATGTAATAATATGGATGGTATAGGTGTGTAAAATAAATCGGTTGAATTTAAGGGATTTTGGGACACCTATACTCTACTAACGCTTTTCTTGGCAACGATTGCCAACTAAGTGTGCTGACTAATATTTATAGAAGGTAGGATCTATTAGTAATGAACGATAACGCTGTTTACGACAAAAACTTCTACAAAACAATGTTTAAGTCTTCCTAAAATTTCTTAGTGATGTTAATTGACATCTATCGATAGCGTGGTTATTAGCTCTGAAGAACATTACAATTTAGAAGCCATTACGTGGTTAAAAGAAATTTTTTTTAAGTTCCTGAAAAATTAACAACGTTCTTAATAATAAAATCGTTTTTATTTAAGATGTAGATTTTTTTTATATACTTTCATTTCAGACTCCTCAACCATCAAGTAACTTTTTCCTTGTACAAATTAGTTTATGAAAAAAAAGTCACAGTTATTTAAATTTTAATTTTGTAATAGATTTCAATTTTTTTTTAGATTTAAAAATAATTTTTTTGCCTCCTTGCACTATTTTTCAAGATTCTGTGTTCAGGCCAAAGACTGAATTAAAAAGGTTTTAGGTTTAAGATAGAGGACACTTTAATTATGCTAAAAGGACAAGAAGTGCCATCTACTGTCAAAAGAAAATACTAGAATTGGCACCACCTATAGAGAAAACCTACCTTCATACATTTTAGGGACGTCTGGCCTGGTTCCACTCAGTTACAAGCTCTAAAGGAGAAATGACTGGCTGGGCAGGCGACGAGTGTGGTATTAGTATTATTACCACACTAGTTTCTACACTTGTACTATAAACTAATACTATTAGCTTTCATTGTGAAACAGGGCCCAGAGAGGCTAAAACAGAGCTAGTATAAGTTTTTAAGGAAATGGCAAAGCTTTTCATTTTGGCGTTAACGTTAATTTCTGGTTAGTTTGAGGCTCCAAAATATTCAATATTGGACAAAGGGGAACCGAATTATTTTTATTTATCTTTATATCAATTATAAATAAAAAATATTAATAACTATGAGAATAAAAATTAGTTCTTTTATTTTAAATTTGGCCAAGTTTTTTCAGGTCGCCCGGCTAGCTCAGTCGGTAGAGCATGAGACTCTTAATCTCAGGGTCGTGGGTTCGAGCCCCACGTTGGGCGTAAATTATCTTTTTGTGTAGTGGAACAAATGCTTTTTTGGTTGATTTTTTTTTTTTCAGTTAATCGTCCTAATGTACAACTAAGACTGGAAGTACAATTCTCGATGTTAACGTTGAAACAGTTTTCCCATGTTATCCATTACACGTTGGATAACTTATTAAATTAAATAAAGATGTATTTTAATAAGTGTACTTTTAATTTAACTAATACTAATGTAGTAACTTCGTATTGTTGGATATTTCATTTTGGGTGTAAATAAAATTTTATTCCGATTTGAGGCATTACAATACAAAATAATATACAAACGAGAATAGAAATGTTAGTGTAGGTCTTTATATTCATTATTAATGAAATATACCATGATTATTAGTATCATAAAGAAGTTATTTTTGTTTAAAATTTGAACACCTTTCTCCAGGTCGCCCGGCTAGCTCAGTCGGTAGAGCATGAGACTCTTAATCTCAGGGTCGTGGGTTCGAGCCCCACGTTGGGCGTGTTAAATTTTTGAACTGAAACGTTTTCCTCATTCGTCTTTAGCTGCTCAAATAAAATTGTAATTATAACATTATATTTTATTTATTCAATTTTATTTTGTATATTTTGTATGATGGAATAAATTTCCTATTTGTTGATTTTGTTAAATAAATAAAACTAAAGTTAGAAATAAGACTACCGATTTTACGGTTGAAATAGTTTTGGCTTGTTATCCATTATTCGTAGTATGAAAGTAAAAAAAAAACTGACAGTGACCTACTATTTACAAAATTTATTATAAAATAGTATGGTTTAACCCGAGCTGAACAAATATATACTCTGGATATAATATTTCATCAGCATTATCATCCATTTTATTTTATTTTCATCATTATTGTTTATTTATTTTATATTTTCTAGGTATATATAATATGATTGAATTGGTATAGCCATAATACTTGTTGTCCTTCTTATTTCAATAGAAAATTTAAGAAAAGAAAAAGATTTTTGGAAGTTAATATTCAATAAGATTATGACATTTTGGTATAGCAATGTATTGGTCAATATTCGTTCGGTTCCTTTTGCCCCATTCTTTATCTCTGAAGATGATATAGGCATAAAGAAGAGAGGAGGTGACCGCAGGAGATAGGAAGACATATATATCGACAGCCCCCCTCTCGAGCGGCAGCCTCCCTTATCAGATTATAGGAGCTAGGGATCCCTATTTGTTGGTACTAGGGATGAGGAAGTCATGACAAAGAGGTACAGCCGATAGTTTATTGAGGGCCGAGGTCGGATTTATGTCCTCTTCTTATGTGTCCACCACTTTAACTTAATTGCCCTCCTTCTCTTGTTTACCCTCCTTCCTCTTTCTCTAATCAACTTATTTCCTTCTTCGGAAACGTTTCTTCGTTGTCTCCTATTATCTTCGAGGTGAGTTATTTATCCCTTTAGAGGCATTTTGGAAACAGGGACCTGAAATTTTGAAATAAGGCAAATTACGTTACTTAGCTTTTCTAAATAAAGGTGCATTTAAAAAAAAAATAATTTATTTAAATTAGTTATTCATTTTTCATTTATTCTTACCAATTATGTCTTGCTGCCTAACATTTGTACCTTTTGTAAAACGTTTCAAGAAGATCCTGTCCTAGAAAATTCCATGTTTCGTAGCGGTCCTGTCCAAATTATAATTATCTTTTGTAATTTCAATGGCAGGGGTAAGATGGTAAACTGCAGTTAAACTATATAATAAATAAAATATACTTCGGTGTTTTTTACATTTTTAGAATAATATAATAAAATGAATAATAACATGTGCCTATATATTTTTATATACATTAATGATAATTAAACGGGTTTTTTTTAAACAAGCTTGCTTTTTCTTTTCCACCGAATCTATTACCTATCTAGATAAATACTGAACAAAAGCATGGACTCCAAACTGGGATTTTCTAAATCTTCACCTATCCACAAAAATACTAGACAAAAGCGTAATTCCTTTCTAATTTAATTAAGAAACAAATATTTTCCTTACCAAAAACATTTACGCCCAACGTGGGGCTCGAACCCACGACCCTGAGATTAAGAGTCTCATGCTCTACCGACTGAGCTAGTGTGAAAAATTTTGAACTAATTTATTTACAAACATAGCCTACTTACAATCATTTCTGTTCTCGTTTGTATATTGTTTTGTACTGTTGAGCCATTTCTCTCTTGAAACATTATATATTTTTTTATTATGTTTTTTGCTTTATTACTGTTGCCTTTATATATATAACTTTTACACTTAGCGAATCATTAGTATTAACTAATTCATCGTACAACAACACGATCAAGAGATAAATATATATTGTACATATTTACTTAAGTTACAAACAAATTAAAAAACTATAATAAGTAATTACGTTTCGCGTAATCGTTGTCTGGTGTTGGCGATATGAGGTAACTCTGCTTATGCTGTTATTGTCGGAGGTTTTTACTGCTTAATGTGGACATTTCTCCTCTTTGAGAGTTATTTGACTCTTATATAATAACAATTATCGGATATTTAAATTATGTTGCTCCCTTTTCTTATTTTTCTTTCCCTGACTTTGGCCCACAACTTTTGCAAGGCCATCATATTACCGATTATTTATTTCTCTCCCGGCAATGAGGCCCCCCTGCATCCCAAAATGAATTTTGTACGGAGCAAAACCCATGACTGTCTGTCCATCGCGTCATCGCTTTCCAGCCGCATATTCTTGCAACACATATATTCTTGCTGGTGTACATGTAAGTGGTCACTTAAAGTGCTATGAAGTCGCTCTTTCTCTCCGTTGCTCTTGGGGTATTGAGGGGTTTTGAAGTGCCACACTTCTTCCACCACTCCCATTTCCTTTTTGATACTTGCAACCCCATTTTTTCTAATAATATTTCCAATAAATATTACATTGCTTCGGGATACGCCCATAAAATATTAAATTTTTCTTTGCTACTTAATACATAGCAGCTATGTTTCGTATTTTGGTATAACTTAAACTGAAAGAAAAACCCAAAACAGTTTTGTAAAAATTAATCACATATAGTTATTAATGATTTTTTGTGCCACATATATGTTTAGTTCGCTTATGTTAATATTTACAAATTGTATGATTTCTTATTTCTGTTACCAAGGGGTTTAAAGAATTAGAACAAGTTTGAATGAAATTATGGATCTATTTTTATTTGTATTCGTCTTCGATGTTTATAATTAGTTCTAGATGATTCTTATTATGTGTTTTAGTTATTATTTCATTAAAGATGGAGTTAATTTTTGTTGTGTCTTCTCTAATAAAAAATAATATATAAAATTTGTTTAGTCAATAAATATTATTTTTATTTATAGGACAATACATTTACTTTTTTTAATGTATATTTTTATTCTTATCTTATTTTTTTATTTGCTTCGGTAGGAAATTGTAGACTAATTAAAATATTTTTTATATCACATTCCCAAGAAATATTTTCCTTTCTGTTTCAGTTACAGGCATTGTATTGACTTAACCATTATGAAAACAATAAATATCCAACAGAATAGAAGTACGTGAAACAAAAGAACAGATTAAATCTGGATTCCCCTAAGGGCATAAATACTAAAGGTGATGGGATAAAAGTGTAAAGCCAACATCAATAAGAGGGCAGCTGACCAGGGGGAATTCTATTACCATAAATTTGAAAAATGTAAGGAAGCCGGGAGTACGAGGGTTTATCCTGTCAACTGTCCAGGTCGTTTGTCTTTCTGTCTGCCTTTCTCATATCTGATATCTCACCCTCTGTTTTTTTACGTCTTAATCTCACCCTCCATAGTCTTCCTCTTTGTTTATCTTTTGACATTTTCCGATCAATATTATCGTATTGATATTTTTGATGTTTATTTTTATTTCGTTTAATTACCTACAGAAACTGATTTATTTGCAAGACTATGAAGAGAAGGAGTAATCCGTTTGGCACAGGCTAAACCTAAAGCCAACGTAAGCTGCCATAGCCGTACTCATGGAATACTTATACTGGGGGACAGATTTTCGTCCTTTCCCGTGCATAGCTCTCAAACAGTTTTTTTTTTTTGTTTTTTTTATATTATTTATTTAATGTAATTTACAACTGTACAATATAATACAATAGGTAAATATGTAGTATGTTTCATATACACTCGAAAATCTTGGGAAGGAACCACCCATTGGTGGTACTTCAAACATTAATTTAAATTAGAAGGTAGGACTACATCTCGACAAACGACTGACATGGAATCCTCATACAAGACTAAAAAGACAATGCTCGTAGATTCCGACTATTGCAACATTTACTGGACAAACGGTCTAAATTGCCAATCCATTACAAAAGACTGATCTACATGACTATTATAAGGCCTATCTGGACATACGGAGTTGAGCTTTGGGGCTCCACTAAACCATCAAATTCCTCCAGAATCCAATCCTTACAGTCCAAAACCCTTCGTAAAATCCTTAATGCTTCTTACTTTGTCACAAATCAAGTCAACTATCAGGACCTCAATATTCCATATGTTGCCGATTTGGCCAGAACCAGATACCGTTCCTTCCATAATAAACTTCTCAACCACCCAAATCCACTTGTTTCTAACCTGGCTTCTCCTTAATTACCTAATAATCCCCCTCGTCTGAAAAGAAGATGGCCTCGAGATCTTCTTCTCTAGAAATGTTATTGGAGTTCTATCAATAGGTAGATTCTCCACATGTTTTTATCATGTTACTATGTCACCTACAGCAAATTTACTTGTTGTATATATGTGTATACAGTTGTAAATATCAATAAATAAATTATTAAAAAAAAATAAAATTAGAAGGTGCCGTGGCCATCTTCTTTTCAGACGCCTCGGAGGATTATCAGAGATTGTTAAGGATGAAAGATTAAGAATTAATGTCAAACACTGTTAAATATAAAATTGATAAATAATTGACCCTATAATTTCAAATTATGAAGAAGATAGTCAGTCAGGGCTGCGGTCAAAAGAGAAACGAAAATAATTAACATCTATTTATTCTCCGACGTTTCGCCCCACTTTGTAGAGCTTCATCAGGGCTGCTCTAATCGATAGCTTTGATGACTTTGTTTTTTCTTTAGAGCCCCCGTAGTTTTTTCATTATATTATATGTACAAATAATTGATCGTATAATTTTAAATAATGAAGAATATTATCAGGTTTGCGTTCAAAAGAGAAAAAAAATAGTTAACAACTATTTATTTTCCGACGTTTCGCCCCTATTTGTATAGCTTGAACAGCCCAGATGAAGCTATTGTAAACTTTTATTGTATCTCTTTTGACCGCAACCCTGACCAACTGCTAAATATAAAATATTATTGAACACATCTTGCTCTTTTTAATTAATCTAGTTGTGTTAAATATATACTTTAGTCCTCCTTGTGCAAAGCTGAAATTATGAAATTATCATTTCACCGCCAACATAGGAACTTATTCCGTTGGTGCTTTGCAATTACTCATCGAATGAACTGTTATTAACTTATGTTTATGTTACATACCAAGGCCTCAACACCTATAAATATTGATGACTTATATTATTCAACTTGATGCCGTGATTGTTTTGAAACAAGTTGAGGTTATGATACGGAAAATTATTGTATCAAATTGTTTAGTCTGCTCGTCTTTACTTAACAATTTTCAAACAGAACACTCAGCAAACTAATAGCTTTTATATCTCAAACCTCACAGTGATATTCAGAGAATGTTTTAATATGATTTTACCTCAAAATATTGAAAAAATACCGTACTCAATATGTTTTAACTCTCCGTTCCTGAATATGTAACGTTTTTTTGAGAGAGCGAATCAACTCATTTCCAATTTTTATGCCTCGAACTGTTCAGTGACATTTAACAGCTCAACCCATTCATGAATTTAATGGATCAAATTACTCAATGATATCCCATGAATATTTTGAAACTGAGCACAAAATCGGAAGAAAACAAAATTTTTTTAAAAATTATTTATTTAATATGATTTACAACTGTAGTACAAAATAATACAATAGGTAAATATGTAGTATTTTTCATATACATTTGAAAATCTTGGGAAGGAACCACTCGTTGGTGGTACTTCGAACATTAATTTAAATTAGAAGGTCCCGTGGCCATCTTCTTTTCAGACGCCTCGGAGGATTATGCCATCTTCTTTTCAGACGCCTCGGAGGATTATCAGGGATTGTTAGGGATGAAAGATTAAGAATTAATGGGTTAGGATGGTTTACAAAATATAATTTATTATTTCCAACTATTTGTTTGTTCCTACGGAACGTACCTTAAACCGTCGTTTAAAGCTCTATAGTTAAATAGAAGCCCTATAAACTATAAAAATAGTTTTTAATATTTTATTTATTTGAAATAATACGGTTAATAATTTATGTATATAATATTTCTTTCATATCGATCTAATTTTTCATGACAATCGCAGCTGTTATTTTTTTTCCTATTGACGATGCGCAAAATTTTAATAAAAACCTCATGAGATATAACAACTTTCCTTCAATATATTACGTTGTCAATACGTTATTTATAATAATGTTTTTAAGACCATACTTCGGTTTATTTCCTTTATTTCAATCTTCTGGAGAATGTTTCGGACAACCTACTCATTACCTGGTCCATCTTAATTACTTGACGTCTTTGAGGGATTTGTTCTTATTATAAAATTTGTAGTATCTGTACTCCTATTTTTTTGTAGACAATTCATCTACTTGTCATTCCCTTGCATATCGCACTGCCAAATATACCATTTCATTCAGTTTAATACGAAAACTGTCTAACATTTTACAGTCCAAACATTTTACACCCTTAGCCACAGAATAAATAATATGAAGTTTGTATTATCCTAATAACTAAACAGTCTAATCTTTATTTTTTTATTTTTTTTTTTATTATTTTATTATTTTTACACTATTAGGCGAAATGTAATACTAATAAGGAATTGTAATTCTAATCTGTGATATAATTTTTTTTCTAAAATAATCAAGCTGAACTGGTGGAATAGAATCCTAGATATTTTCGTAAAAAGGATCACTTAAGATAGAATTAATTTTAGAATTATTTTGAAATTAACTTTGAGAATTTATCGTAGCTCGAAAATTGAAGGTATCGTGTTATTGGAATGTTGCTATTCGCTAATTATTCGGGGCGAGGTAGAGACCGAAGACGACACAATAGCTTCTTGAGGGAGCAGCAATATAGGGCGGGTGGTGGAGGGAGGAAGGACCAAATGATGCATTGTATCCACTTAGGGAGCACCCTTCCTTACTCCGGCCCTTCTTACCTATTAATATCGATCCTCCTAACTAATAGCGGGCTAATACCTGCGCTACCCAGCGGCTAATCTTGTCCCGTGTCCCTCAGCATATTGCCTGAGAATGACGTTAAGATATCCTAGAGTGTGAGGAAGGGTAAGGGTTGGATTATCGGATTGTTCCTTGGAAGGCAATACTACCTGCAAAATGGACGATGTAATTATGAAGGTGAAATGGATTAGTAAATCGTAAACAATGTAAGGGCCATTCTATCTAGAATCAAGGTTAAAAGTGATTTAGTAGGATTTATTTCAATTCATTAGTTTTGACACCATTCTTCAATCAATATTAGGCGATTGAATGGTTTACAGCAGAGTTTGCCAAAGTCGTGGTCCGCGCGAAAATTTCACTGGTCCTCAGAAAAATGTAGAATTTACATACTCATCAAGTTATGTTTTAAGATGCATTGAAACATATTTCAATTCTTAACCATACGTGCAAATTTATAAAAACGCTACTTCATAGAATATCGCCACGATAAATAAGTTGTACTGCTGTTGCTGCATTGTTTTAGCTACATGTTTTGTTTCCTGTATGTCACATATGTATTTCAGTTGCTACATTTATTTATATATTTTATCCCATAAATACTTAATAGCCTTTTTTTAGTTAACGCGATGAAAATTCTAAATCAATTCTCCACAACTGATTTATGTGAAAAGGCCTTTTCATATGTCACAGTCATCAAAACACCAATCTCAGTTTGAAATAAATTCAGTTCTCCTTCTTGCAGAAACAACATTAGATCCAAATATCTATAATCTTATTCCAAGTAAGCAGGGACATCAATCACAATAGGAATATATAATGCTAAAAAGTAGATATACTTAAACTATTTTTTAATTGTTTTGTTTTTTACATTTTTTTTTTTTAGTTTATTAATAATGTTTCATAATTTGATTACAATTAATAGTTTCATTTTCAGTGTTCTTAGAGCACAATTTTTTTTATAAATATATTTAACACTTAAAAATTCTGTTTCTTAAATCTTAAAAATTTACTGGTCCGTAAGGTGAAAACTTTATGTGACTGCTGGCTTAGAGGATTTATTTATAGTCCATTAAATAGATTATTTATCGTCTATTCCATTTCATATTTGTGATAGTAAATTTTGTGACTAATACTAATTCTACAGTTTTATTATTATCTAATGGTTGTTGACATACTGGAGTATTATCCAACACTTTTGAGGTTTTATGTGAAATATGGGGATTCCTGAAAGATATGTTTTTATTAGTTTGCTTTAGTTTCCCTTTACGTTTTATTTGTTATTTTTTTTGTTCGATTGTTATATTATAACTTTTGTTACGTTGTTATAATAAATATATATAAACATGTAAGATGTTTTTATGTACTGATTTTATGAAACGAAGAACCTGTATTTCATTAATATAATATATAATATTTCTATAAGCATATTCCCTTTAAACGATGTTCTGTACATCCTTCCACATATTCTTTACCGCGTAATTCGGACGCATGACAAGATCACTGGCTTGTACGGTGTTGTATTCATTACGTTATATAAGCAATAAACTTATCTGTGTCGTAAGCAGATCTCCTGCAATTGAGTCTTGTGTATTTTTTTTTGTTTCGTATTTTCTGAGTACCATTTTGAGCTAATAACGTGAAATAAATTACCATAACGAGTTTTTAGTTGGATATTGTTTAAGTGGAGTACAGAGGTGGGCTAATTGTGTGTTCGGTAACAGGGTGTGATATTGCCGCCGCCTCGGGGGAAATACCCGGTCCGGCCAGCTTGTTACCCTATGCAAATACTTGCGGTCTCCTGTCGGCCTAATTAAAAACTGTTATTACCCCTGCGACTGTTCCAAGTAGCGGGGCCTGTCTCCTGTTAAATTTTAAATTTCAATCCCCTTCGTCCCCGTCGCGGGCTAATCTATGCCACTCTCGGAACAATTTATCCGCCAGGGTCCTCTGTTCGGGGAGTTTGAACTCGATCACTGTTATACCATTGTTATAGTTCATCTGTCAATGGATGTCATAACCATTTGCGGAATCAAGGAACTAAATCCTCTAATCAAATAATTTATTCATAATTTTTTCTGTACAAAACATGTATAATAATGGTATTGTAGGGATATTCATGATCTTTAATTTAACATGTTAAATGGAGAAATATTTCCTTCTTTCACCAAGTTAAAACGATATAACATGTAACATGGCTGAGTCAGTTGCTAGGTCTGTTGGAGAATGACGTCACGAAACAGACCAGCTGAGCTTGTAACCATTTTATTTGTTGTCGTGTTAGGTTATTTACTCGTAGTTTGTGTTTTTTTTCTTTTGTCTTGTCTTTTGGACTTTTTAATAAATATAATCAGTAGCCAAATGTTTACACTTCTACTTTCCACTTATTTTAGGGATGTTGTGATAATCACAAATAAAAAATTTGATAACTATAAAATAACATGATGTTTTGGAAGGAAAGGTTACTAAACAAGTTGCTCAGAAAATCCGCTAGGAGCTCTTATGCATTTATCATTTAACATGAGTTTAAATAGAGCTGCTCACAATGCTATACTTAAAACATTTAACATGGTAAAACATTTTACATTAAACACAATATCATGAATACTCTTAGTATATCATCGGCGTGGATAATCTACAAAGCAAACTGAGTAGCAACGATAAAGTGCATCCGTCGTAGATTACGTTTATACAAAATATCATTTACATAACCAATCATAAACTAGAAAAGTTTGTTGACTATTCATATTAATAGACTATTAAATGAAATAACAAAAAATTTAAAAAAGAGAAAAACTATAGTTAAATTTTTATTATAGAAAGTTTTTACTTACCCCCTCTACTCCCAACAGTAGGAACAATAATTACAACTGTAGACAGGGTCTAACAGGGTTTATCACTAATAAACTTTGTAAGTTAATTTTTTTTTTTAATTCTAGAAGTGTATTATCTATTTCTAATTCTGTCTAAAATTAGAAATAAATAATAATTCAAAGAAGTAAATGAGTTATTTTTATGATAAAAGTCATTAATCTAATTGATACTAAATTATTAAAGCAAAAAAATAGGAATTTACTCAATCAAAAAAATATTTCGAGAACTTTAGTTTCAGGCCTTGTTCTAAATGAAAAACATATTGCGACCAGGTGACGGCGATAATCACTTAGTCGCTTTCAGAAAAATTCAAGCATTGGGAACACTGTTTACACGGGCTTTGTTAATAGTGTCATTGTTTTAGAAAATGAATAAACCTAGCACGTGATTCGTTCCTGATTAAACGTTCCCCCCTTAATAATGACTAGGCATTAAGATATTCAAACCAGCAATGAATATATAAATTGAATTTGGTCATCTACCGATTTAGAACTTGAGACTTACGCTTTGCTTTGTTTTCAAAACGTTAAAGATATTTTCTTCTTATTAGTTTTCCCTATATAGCACGCATATGCCTTCTTTCAAACTTCAAACCAGACTGAAGTTAAGTCTCACTATTGACATCCAAAATTCTGAACGCACATTTTCTTTTTTCTTTTGGCAGAATCAACTATTAAAACATATTTCTCTGAAAATTCGGTGCGGAAGAAGAGGATCATTCTTGGGAATATGTTCTTGCGGAAGACACATTCTAATCTAGCTGTAGCCGGGGTGTCTACTGGTTTAGTTAGATGGTAGAACATTCAAGTCAGTTCCAGAGGTAGACAGTGATGTCTACTAATGGGCCTGGTTCTAGTATTGCATTGATCAAACTTCTGGCATATTTTTTGTTACTAATTAAGATAATTTAAGCTAAAACCAGACTATTAATTGTGGCTCCAGTTCTAGAGGCTTGTGTCAAGTACTAGTAAATCATAAAAATCTCTAGTAGACACGCCTAATAATTATTATTCGTCCTGTTTATAATTATAATTAAATTCATTAAATTACAAACACGACAAAGTCTACTAGCCCCCTAAAAAGGTTTCCAATGTTAAATTGGATACAGACTGAGAATTAAACAAACTATCTTAATCAAATCACAATATTACTAATCTTTCTAAAAAAAATATGGCGATAAAACTGCCTTAGAAAAACCCCATATCACACTCCTTTGGGTGTTGGTTACAAATTTCTGTTTCGTTTCAAGTTTTTATTTTTTTAAGTTTAAACTCTTAGTGCCTGGTAATGTTTACTGTATACTTCAGGTTTTCTTATCCTTTCTTTTTTTGTTCATGGATGTGTTAGTTAGGCTAAATATACTTATTCGATTTCTGAACACAGTCCTGTTAAAGTTGTAGCAAAGTTTGATAATGAAGACAACGAGACTGAAGATTTTTCTCCGTTCCAGCTGCCATTAGACTAAGCGAGTTATGGACTAAACCAATTGACGCTGGCTCTCTATATTTACTTTGTCAGCCGGATGATCTAGGTAAGAGAGTTAGCTAACCTCGTTACCTGCCCCCGGCTAATGGGGATTCCACCGCACCTCCAATTTCTCTTCACTCCCTCCCTGAGTCGCTTCGGTCTCGATTATCGCGTCCTAGCTCTCAGCGCTGTGGACGTCTCTTAATTGTCACGGTGCGTGAGTGGTGGTCTGCACACTAAAGGCATGAGAATCGCCTAGAGCACTGTCTTTGAAATGTAAGACTACGTTTTAACTGGACCAGCATAGCACAATTGTGCGAATTCGAATGTCGCACAAGTAGGCTATGAGAAATGGAAAATTATAGAATATAGCTGGAAGTCCTTGTATTCTGTATATTTGATTTTTCCTAGTCTTACTAAGCAGACCATCAACTCGCAGTCTATTTGTATCGACTTAGTTACTAAGTAAATTCTTTCTGCAGAAGTCTTTGGTTTTTAGTTTTGGTTTCTCCAAGTATGTGACCTGATATTCTTCGGGTAAATAGACCAAGGTAGTATACATTAAATTGTCTGTAGAATTTGAGAATTGTCGAGAAAAATTGAACAAGTACAAGTTTTATGTAGAAGAGCAGAGGTAATTTAATGTGATCTTTCCATGTATGATCGGGATTTTCAAAGATGTAATTTTATAAAATATTGTAGTTCCTTTGAGGCGAATACTGTATTATATTATACTAGTTAAGACTGCTATTTGTCTAGTAAGTGACCGAAGTAATAGTTCGAATCGATGTGCATTCAGTCTTGTCTGAGGATTCCAAGTTAGTCATTTGTCCAGATGTTGTCCAAGGTAACGGATCTGTTCTACAGGGGTAAGAACAACAATATTAAATGATACTGTAGGGGAATCGGTAGGTTTACGACGAAGGGTAAAGGTGATTTGATGGGATTTATTTTTATCTTCCAATTTCGAAACTATTCGCGAGGGTTTGAAGAATTTGGAATGCAATTAAAGGACTATTATTAACTGTGAGCACAACTGTGTCATAGGCATACGTGGTAGAACGTTTTAAGTAAAGGTTTCCGTGTGTTAATGTGATGCCAAACAGTAGATCGAGCAGTGAATCTTGGAGTATGCCTGCTGAAATAAATCTAATAGAAAATAGCTCTGATCTACACCGGAAAAATAAAAATCTAGGAAAAGGGATTAAAGAATGAAGGAGTAGTTAGGTAGAGGTGTAGGTTTGAGTTTTAAGCCTTGGTAATTAAGTTTGCTACACAATTATTCAATGTTGCTTACGATTTCTGCTCATGTTTCAGGGATATGCAATCCGTAATATATGAAATATCCTAGATTCGTTAGTATATTAGCTAGTCTTTAATAGTAATAAGAACAAGTATTGAAGTATTTTAAAACAGACAAAAGTAAGCTGTTTATTCGGTATAATAAGGTGTGATTTTGTCCTCCTTTCACTTGGGAATCAATGTATTATGTGAGCAAATCTATTGCTGTGGAAATTTGTTTTACCTCACTATCTCCTTAAAACAGAAAATAAACTGATTAATAATGGTATAAAAAAAAATATGACCGTTTTTATCTATTTGTATTATTTTTCTTTGTTGTAAAATACAAGTAAAACTTAAAGTATTGTCTATTGTTATCTACCTTCATTAAACATCTGCTAGCCAACTAATCGTTCCCACGCTGATACCATTCTTTGGGATTGCTGTCAAAGAGCTCTTGGATCGCAATTCCAACTTCTGCAAAATTATCAATTTTTTTCCATTGGATAGATCACGGATCGAAACAAGTAGTAACCCGATGGTATGAGGTCTGGACTATATGGTGGATGAGGTAGGAGTTTGAACCCATGGAGTTCATTAAACTTTTCTTTGGCTCGACGGGAAGTGATTGCTGATTGCTAAGGAGTAAGTTCGCGAGGTACCAGTCTACTGCTCTTTTTCACCTTTCCCATGGGGAGTAGATGGCGTCTATCTGTATCTTTCGACACACCACATTCCCTGGCAGGTTTGCGAGTACTTGTGTACGGATTTGACTCAACAGCTTCCTGAACAACCTTATTTCTTTCTAACGTCGTATATCCACGGCTAAATTTTTCAAACCAACGCCGCGCAGTGCGCTGGTCAAGGACACCTTCCCCTTTATATTTTATTATTTCAACAGTTACTTCAGCGACTGTGATTTTTTTTTCAGTAATTCCATAAAATTACGAAAATTTCGTAGGACTCTGTCATGTTTCGGCTTTGAAACAAGTAACTAAACTCAGGCTTTTTTTTTGAAGAAGTCGGATGGGATTAAGCAAGTTTAAAGAATACTCTAAAGGGATGGTTCAGTACTGGTAAGTATTAAATAGGATTAAAATATTTACAGTCCTTTGATATCTTGAATTCGATAATACAGTCATTTTTTTTTACACATCCCACTATTTTATTAGTTGGCGTTTGTCATGATGCGTTAAGCTATCTCAATTAAATAATTGTTAATGTTGTGCTATGTTGTTTGTTGGAGAGTTTAGTACCAGTATGTGAGAAAAGAGTAACTAATTGCCAGTCTTGCTTCCCATGGTTTCTTTTCCATTTTCCTCGTCTTATCACAGATACTCTGGTAACCCTTATTGTCTTCATTGTAAACATAATGCTCTGGAGATAGGAAGCAACCCGTTATCCTGTGATAAATGAGCTGCAAGTAGCCACTATTACTCAGGGCTGACGAAGGCCGGTTGTATACTAAAGCAGAATTCAATTATTTGCCCGGACCTAGGACATAAGAAGAGAGGATAATGTTTGCCGGTGACCGGGAGGAGATGATACATGGCCTCGCCGCCCGGGGTAATTAGGCACATTAATCACTAGGGCAGCACACACCGATAGGGCACGACCATAATTGACCCAACAAACAGAACGTGTTCTCACATCCATCAGCCTCTGCGTCCGGCTCTTTTTTATCTCTCTAGGTCTGCGGCTACAGATTGCCCTCTCATGTGCTACCTTATCTATAGGTAGGGTACTACATCTTCTGCACTTGGTAAAAAATTCTTATAATATTGAATACTTAAATCTGCTGAGCAAATATTAACTTAAACACTTAACCTTCTGAGGCAGAGTGTATTTGTTAATATTTTTACATTATTTGAAGGTCTACTAGCATTAAATCCAATGTAACTCTTGTTATTAAATTAAGATATGTAGAAGTAACGTCTTACCAGCTTCCAGTTACCTTCTTCATTTTTCCACGCTTTGACTAGTTATCTCCTTTATAATGGCTTTTCATGTAGGCAAGAGAAAAGACTGAAGCGATTAATAAATTGTTTTGTAAGATTCATCTCCGGGATCCCTAGACTCTCTCCTCTATGGTGTCTCCAGTTATTACGTCGAATTAATGTGGTTCTATTCTTTTTTTTCGTCAGAAATTCTTTCTTGATGTGTATCTCTTCAGAGCATTTAGAACTAAAAGCATCCCTTATTCTGTTTATCCCATCTTCCTCTGTCCACTCCTTAAATACGAGACCCCAACCCACATACTTGTATATGGGTTGCCTTATATACAGCATACTTATGTCTAGTGAAGTAAACTTTTTTTTATAATCCTATTAATATAAACATGACAGCATAAAACATACATCTTATGTTTTATGTTTATTTATTTTTTAAAATATCTGATTGTTATTATTTTTTGTTACTAGTATTTATATATATTTAGTTATTTATTTCATTCTACATTTAGATTAATATTTATATTATTTTACTTACTTTCTGATGTAGTTATCAACCTTTTTTATTCCAGCCAGTTAGCTCTCAAATATTCAATGTCATTATTCTTAGACTGGCGGTACTAGAATAAAATTATTTTTTTTAAATTTAATTTCATTATATTCAGTTGATAAATGTTTCGATCTATATTTTGTTCATCACCAGAACCTGCTTAATTTTTTATGTTATTTTTTTCTAATATTAATTCAGTATATTTTCTTTATTATTCGAAAGGTGGAATCTTAGTATATGTTTCACCATAACAGACCATTCATGAATTTTTTGAAGAAGCTGGAACATTTTTGTATGTCTGTGTGATATCTGTCTTCCACTGTATCCTTCTGAAAGGGTTCCACTTTCCGCTTTAATCACCTTTCCACTAAATGTTCTTTCAATTTAGGAAACACGTGATTACAGATGGGTTGTGTGATACATAATTTATCATGTTTATTGCGGTCGATCTCAAAACTCAGTTGTTGTAGCTTTCCTAGTAGATTGTGTGTGTAAGTTTTTTCTTTAATTTTTGCGGACTTTATTTAAGTTTAAGATTATAGATTCCGTCGGTTTGGCTTGAATTTACCCCGTTTGTGGTAGGTATCTATTCGATTTTTAGTTCTAAAAACATTCAAGCAGTTATATACCGTCGAATGGTCATCGAAATGATAGTAGTGCAGCGACTAAAATGGATACTGTTAGTTGTTGGATTGAACGGCGAGGAAATTACTTGTAAAATCTTCAACGTTGTTTAGAATAAAGCTTCACCAGGTAAACGTAACGTGGATGAGAGGATTTAGATCTATTGGTTTTGGCTTCGATCGAAGTTAGGCCTTACGCATTCCTTTCTTGTTATCAATACTTTCACACTTCCTCCTTATTGCTTTTATCGACTCAATGAGTCGAGGATAAGAATTTGTTTACGCATTATTTAAAACTTTTCGTAAGATATTGGTTGTTTTTAGTATTATTGCTTTTTATCCTTCTTTGGGTTCTTCTATAGAATATATTTTACTAAAGAATGTACCATGTGTCTCAGTTCCCTGCCCCTGTTAATTGTTTTCTCTAGGACTAATCTATAGCAAGAAATGATAAAAATACATATTTCCCTATTTTCGATGTTATAATTGCTTCAGTTCTTCATAGAGTTGTTGATTTTTTCATCTTCCCTCGAAACATTTATATTTCTATATATAAATAAAATATTATTTATAATATAGTACCAACTAA
>NW_027108392.1:1328916-1341825 GCF_000696795.3 Halyomorpha halys | reverse complement strand
TTCGTAATAGTGTATTACTATTATCATTAAACTTAAAAATAAATAATCCGAAAAATAATAACATGGAGAAATATTTTTAAAACGTAAAAAAAAATTCAGTATTTTCAAATAAATCATTTTTACAGTTATTATTAAATAAGAAATAGTTGTAAATATGAATCCAAGAAAGATGGCTCATAATAATTTAAAATTATTTTCGTTAGGGTAATATTATCTGGCTGAGAATCGGATTCCTGTTTATAAGCCGGAGCTCTCAAGATCTTGAGTGCACACCCTAACTCGATCAGCCCCGGCCGTTGGCCCCCTTCGATTAATTAATAAAACGTCTGGGAAGGAGAAGGCTGGCATCTAATTAGTTGCGGGGTCTCGTAAGGAATCTCGCTCGCTCCTATCCTCCTGTCCATGTAAGAAAAAAATATTATTGTTTTTGGTGTCTTTGGGGTCGTAGTAACTGTAATAAAATGCACTCAAAGATAGAAAATATTTATTACACACTTTATTTGTAGTCTATTAGTCATCTTACCATATGTTACATACATCGATATCCCAATTTAATTTTTTTTATCCTCAAAAAAACATAGTTAACTTTAAAATGGAACTAATCTTTTAAATAATATGATTTCTGAATCTGCAACAGTATCAACCAAGAAGTTGATCATGGCATGGTCAGTGAATACTTACTTAACTCCGACAACTTTAAAAATTGATGAGTCAATAATGCTTTCATCCACTTTTCTTAAAGTTTTACTTTTATTATTTCCGTTGTTTCTGTGTCGCACATTCCTTACTTCATATGTGTTCCTTGATTTACATCTCTCGACTAAATGACCTGTCCTGGTTTTTAGGAAGAAGGTTATAATGGAAGACAATTTTTGCTTGTGCTTATGTGCCCTTCTATTACATTTAAAGCATGACATAGGACCAAAATTGCCTTTAAGCCAATTATTCTCAAATTCATACACCGGCTCTTAGATTCCTTTCATTTGGTTCATTGATAATTCAAAAACTTTTGCATTACAAAACATCATTTAAGGGTTAATCACTCGTTTCAAGCAGTATGGAGTTGAGAATTCAAAAATTTCTCAATTACTTGATCTTTTATGTTCCCCTCCAAAATATCTTTAAAATTACAATCTTAAAAATTTAATTGTCTCCTAGTACGTTGATTATATTTTCGAACTTAATAGTTGGCCTAGTATTAAAAAAAAATCGATTGCCATATACAAGTAAAAGAAATGAAATACCTGAATACCGCTCAACAGACTCCCTAAAATTATATGTGAAGCAAATGCTAGGGTGAAACGACTACACGGATGACCGAGGGATAAGTGGGAGGACTTCGTATCGGATCTGGCAAGCAATAGAAGAATCACTCAATTTGAAATAACTATTAGAAAA
This sequence comes from Halyomorpha halys, assembly GCF_000696795.3. NCBI lineage: Eukaryota > Metazoa > Arthropoda > Insecta > Hemiptera > Pentatomidae > Halyomorpha > Halyomorpha halys. Next base: position 1,340,427 of record NW_027108392.1, on the reverse strand, counting down.
GGGTTAAAAAAAATAATTAAGACTGCTCCGACACCGTAAGGTATGAGGGTGGGATAAAGAAGACGAAGGGAAGTATTTGACTCCATTCTTACCTTTTTCTTCTGACAGGTTTTGTTTTTACTTCGTCACCAATTTTAGTAATTTTAATAAAAGACAGTTAATATCAGTAACAACAGTAAGTTTTAGTAACAAACGTTACATACATTACTGGAATGATCTTAAAGAACTTTTAGCGTTAATGTAAAATAAATATTAACGAATTATGCAACTAGAGCTTCAATTCCCCCGACGAAGTGCATGATATAGAGCCAGGACCCAGGGACGGTAAGAGGCTGTGAATAATCTGGGAGGCGGTGAAATATAAGGCGACTTGGACTGATGTGCAGGATGTTCTATGGCGGTCATATCTCTTTGGGGAACGTCCATTTGTCGCAGCTTCCAGCCGTGGAGGCATCTTCAATTGCATGCCTCTCTTGCAGCGTTCTGTAGGTCTTTAATTATTATAGTGGTTTAATTAATAGCGTAATAACATAATCCAATATGGCTAAAAGAAATTTTTTACCTCTACTCATTAAGAAATACCACTTTCCAACATTTTTTTTAACTGTACATAGATATCAGTTACTACATGATGAGTATAAATTTTTTTGTAACTAGAAATTCTTAATTGTATACATTTTTGCCACTTTTCATACATTATAAAATAGTCAATCTCAATTATTTTTATTGTTTTAAATATGGTTACACTCCGAGTTTGGAAAGTATTTGAATTACCTCACTGTTTTTTTTACGGTACAGTTATCTCAACTCATTATGGAATACCAATGGTTTTCAACACTGTGTTTAATCAAGAGGTTTGGTGAACTCCGCACATGGTTGCAAAGCATTTGAATCGCGGTACAGTTTTTCTAAAAATGTTTCTAAATGTAGTAATGACCGGATCTGCCAAGATTTCACCAAAAAAAAAAATAGTTTTAGAAGTCATAACAATCCAAATAATGTTATTAATTGTAAATCAAACACGAAAAAAGTAAATGTAACAAACACAGTAAATTAAACAAGTAAGCGACTCCACCGCTGTTTCGTAAATAGGAAAGGTTGAGCAATAAATCCAACAGACCAGAGTTTCCACCATTATGTTTTATATTCATAAAAATAACTACTCTTTCAAAATTATTTACGCTTTACTTCATACTGTTGAATTTTATCATATCTATACTTGTCATTCGAAGAACAGCTACTGATCATAGTTTGACAATCCGACTAACACCCACTCCCTCTTCTAGCCATCTCGCTGAGTGAAGAAACGCCTCCCGGAAGACCCTGAAAGACAGACTAGAAGAGCCTTAATGGAGGGTGGACGAGGACAAGGGTCGACTAATGAAGAGTGAGGAGAAAGGGCTGCAACCCTTTTATTTTATTTAACACTTCCTTCTCTGAGGTTAAGGGTTTGGGCCATAAGCCTCTTCAAGAGGACTCAGTGCTCTGAATTATCCAATCCGGGATGTCCTCCCTCCCTTCATAATGTATGGTGGAGTGTGAACATGAGAACTGCGAAAAAAAAAAATCAGACTGTCTTCTCTTTTTTTTTTGCAATTATATTTACTAACAAATCCATTTAAGATGGAAAATGAATATTGCTGTGTGCCATGAATATGTGCTCTTTAGATTAAGTATACAAATATCTGAACAATGAAGACAAAACCCATTGATGATTTTCCGTTTACTTCATTATCTAAGTACAGTAGAAAATTAAATGAATAAAAAAATAATCATGAGCTCAACTTAAGGTCTCTATAGAACAAGAAATAGCCTTTTTACATAAAATGCAGATTTATTGCATTTTTAAAAAAAATATTAAACAATTTTTTTAAAAACTATTGTGATTGGATCAATGAGTGTGATTCTTGGAATCTAATGGTGTAAAAACTTAAAACATATAAAATATAGTCTATGTTTTTTTTACTATTTCATTTTTGCTATTGTAGTGAAATAAAGTTTTTCGATTATCTGAAGACTGTTGTCAATTGACTCGACAGTATTTATAAGTGACTATACTTTTGTACTCACTGTGTGTGTGTGTGTGTGTACCACTTCTAACTCCAAGGTCCCGGGTTCAAATCCGGCTGTTGAAGATAATTATTTTCTATTTTACTTTAGCCCAGAGTCAGCCCTGTGGGTTCTGGAGTCCTTCTGGGTCTACCCAGCCTCATGAAGTTGTTACCCTACGCTGCACCACTGACCCTTCATGGGCTGTAGTGGTAAAGATTTAATTTAATACCATTATATATTTTGTGGCACCAGTGGATTGAATAGAATCTGTTTGACTTCAAGTTAGTTTATCAGAAACCTAATTTTTTTTTTCTGTTTCTGTGAGTCTAATGAACAATATCACCTGGCCCTTAAAAGAAAGAAATTTCTTAGTGAATCGGGATACTGAAATTCTAAAATTGAACTTTAATAAACTAAAATCGATTTTAGCACTTTACACTCAATAGAGTGTGAAAGCACATACACACATAGTATAACAATTTTAGAACGGTTTTCTATTTTTACCTTGGTCTGAATTTATGTTATAATTTTTGTTTTAATATCTTTTTCGCACCAGAGTTTGGACATCAGTTACTGGTAGCTTGTTTTATAGCAATCTTCCTCAAATATAATCTTATTCATATGATTCAGTTTCCGAATTATTGTGATTAGTGCAACGTTCACTTGGTAACCTAACTACACCATAATATGCATTCTTAGATGGTCGTTTCCCTGGCTGACCGAAGCTTCATGAGGGTGGGATTTCCATACACACCTGACCGCTGGCCTGATATACAGCCTCCCTAAGAGCTGCTCAAGTAGTAAAAGTCTTCTCAGAGATGAAGATATATTTTTGAGTTATGTGCCGTAAAAAGCGGAGATTACAGCGAGCCCTAATGTTACTAACTACTAGGGGTAATTAGTAGCCCGCCCTGATGACTAAGGACCTCCCTCGTTACTTGGGCCCGCTAGTCCTCTGAGGAAACTTTGCCTCTGTCGGTCAATAGTATAGGTCTTCTCTGGGGGTTTAATGGGGCTGTATATTCTAAGAAATAGACATTATGTTACATTATTTTACTAGTAGCTACTACAAAGTATAGTAGAGATATTCAGATGTTATTTTAGTTGTTATTCTCATCAAGAGAATAATATCCAGCCATGATAGAAGTTACATTTTATATTGTTCTAGTTTGAAAGTATATTCTAAAAGTTGTTGCAATGTACTTCAGTATCAGTAATGTATCGTATGAGTTACTGCAGGTATGGGAAAACTTTACTGTTCAAATACGTTCGCATGTAAAAGTAGTGTTCATAATTAAAAAAGCGGATTTTTTTTTTTTTAAACGCTTTCAAATGGCTGTACAAATCATTTACCAACTGTCCTTGTTTTTGAAGTTTCAAATTTAAATCATTCAAACAGTCAAGAAGGTCGACCAGAAATGCTAAGTCACATATCGATATTGGGTCATTCAATTCAGATAGTAATTTATCTTTTATTTGCATAAAATCTGCTATCTCATTTCCAAGCTCGTAAAACCGTTTCAGTATTTCCCTTTGCTTAGCCATCTGACTTCATAATATGTTACGTCGTCATATTCGGCTGACATTTCATCCAGAACTCCTTGAACTGACGATGGTTAAGCCCTCGGGATCGAATAAAATTGATGGTTTTTACTACCACATTCATAACATCCTGGAATGGACTTAGAAAACAAGTTCTATTGATGGATAGTACAATGGAGGACTTTCAAATCATCTTTTTGCACATTTAATTCAGTTGCTTTTTCATTCAAAATTCCGATGAAACCTTTAAGTGAATTTGACTATAGCAAGCCAAAACTTGTGAATACCTTTTGAACTTCATTAAAAATGTCCTCTCCTACGGCTGTAAAGCAAGCAATTCCTCAGTTACAGTGAACTCCTTTACAACACCTCGAATAAATATACCCAGTTGAGCTATTTCAGTCAATGTTGGTTTTACATCATTAGTCATCATTTCTATACGTCGGACAACAGTTCGTCTTGGCACACTAATTTTTCCAAATTCATTTTTCTTTTCAGGACACAAAACACTGCAAACTTCTAACATAACTCCTTGATAAATACTCCTTCGGCAAATGGTTTTAATGACTGCCAATTTTGAACTAACTATAAAACTAGCTTTCACAACATTATCATGTTGTGTTCTTTGTATATGAAACATTTGCTGCTGTTTTTCCAAACAGTATCAAAGCCTTTGATGTTTGCCTCCTCACTCTTTAATGGTCGCCGCCACTCGGCTTGCTCACTAATTTGATTCTGTGAGTATGAGTAAGTAGTATAATATTTTTTAAAAATTGGGTTTATCAAGATGTCTCGCGGGCCAGACCAAAGCTTACAGCGAGCCGGAGGTTGCCCACCTATGAGTTACAGGACGAGGACTTTTAGTGATCTAGCGGGCATTTATAAATACTCTTACAAAATAATTTATTAATATATAAAAAATCAAACATCATTTATTCAAAATCGCGCTTATGTCCTTTTTTTAAGTTTTAACTTTGAGTAAATCTTCTTATTTTAATCAACAAGTGAAAAAAATAAATTTATTTTGTAATATGAGTCAAACGTGCTGATAGTACGGTTTAATACTACTGAAGGTAACCTCGAATAGTGAAAAAAAATATATAATAAATTATATTCCATAAACTATAAATATAATTTTATAAAAAGACTCAATTTGAAAGTATTGTAACTGGTGTAGTTCTTTTTGTAGATACTAGTATATTATATAGTATTATACTGTATATACCTGGTATAATAATGTGTATTTTAAATTGAAATCCCAACATACTCTTTTTCCTGACTTTTTCAATCTTAGTTGCGCAAAAATTCGCACCAACTGAACGTCTGCCCACATAATTTGAAGAAGTATTGATAGATTTGACGAGACGAAATGATTAAAAAGTTAAAATTGCTTATTGTAATTTTGAAAAAGGTTTGTCCAACTTAGTTCCATTTAGATGGAATTTATGGATTGATGTTGTCATAGCCTGGCATAATTTAATGAAATTAAATTCACCAATTATTACTTTAGTTACACCATTACGATTTTCGTCATAATAGCGATTGAAATGTTTCGTAAAAATTTGGGGATTGATGTTGTCATAACCTGGCATAATTTAATAAAATTAAATTCACCAATTATTACTTTAGTTTCACCATGTGCAAAAGATTTTTTTCTTAACAGGGTTGTTTCAAACACGCTTAGTTTTTATTCGCAAACGAAAAATCGAATTTATTAAAAAATAAAATTTATTTTTAAACCTTGAATTAGGTTTATATAGTAAAAGCTCTACAGTATGGTGTTTTTCTCATATGTTATGTTATTTAATTTTTAATTTATTATAGATTGATAAGGTGTGTTTTGCGTAAAAAAATGCGATGTATCTGATAAATAGTAGCAAGAAATAATCTTTATAGAAGATTTTTTTTTTTAAGTTCAAGGATTTTTCACTTTACTAATCTCATACCTGGGATAGTCCTGATCACAATATTCCGGATAAATGGGGTTGTACTGTGTTAAACAATTCAAAAGGTGTCAGTATCATAAAGAGGTATAAAGACTAAAAGCGGTCTATAGTATATATAATTCACTAACAACCAACCGTGAAGAACACCTTTCCTAAATATTAGACGGTATTATATTCATGAGTTATGAAATGGTTACTTGATAATGTTTATTAAAAAAAAAAAAAAAAAAAAAAAAAAAGTGGCAGACAAGAAGGAGCTGATTGACCCATTAAATATTCAGCTGTTGAGGAGTGATATAGAGGACAATGAGGCCAAGAATTGAGGTAAAGAAGTGAGGAGGGAGGGAAGGAAGCTCTGTTCCCGGGGGGTCTAACACCCCACAGTTTTTCTAAGCCAAGGGAGGGTTCTTTAGCAGCTTGGTTTAGCTTGTAAAAACCAACACCTCTCTCTGAAAGGAGCTTTGTAAGTAAGTAGGACTTTACGAATTGCGGCTATTTATTACTATCGAATGCTTTTTGCGATTAAGTCCTGAATAAGAATATTTAAGCGTTTGAATAAAGTAGTAATTACCGCGGAATATCTCGGTCAATTATTATTTGAGGGTTTTAGAGTTATTTCGTTCACATGCATATATGTGAAATATATAGTTGGGGGAAGAATTGGAATCGTGAACAATTTTGAATTTGAATTTTCGATGTTTGTACAAGTTTTGATGTGGGCTTCCGTATAAACTTTTAGTTGTATAGCTGGATGTGAGGTATGAATTTATACTATCAATTTAGACTATAAATTTTATAGTTAACAGTTTCCTTATGGATATAATCAAAGATCTTCACCAATCTCCTCAAAGCGACATCTTGTTTGCGGAACGCCTGTCCTTGGCTAAATTATTTTATTAAAAAATTATATCAGCCTTAGTTCCTCATGATAATTTTCAAAATGAATTTTATAACTATTGTACATGCACTTCTTGTAATTCTTTGTATTGCGAATACGGATCTTGAAATGGAATATTTTTCAAACAAATGTAATATGAAAAATCAAGTATTGAATCTATAAAATATTGGCATAATTCAGGCATCATCAGAGCAGAAAAGATGACACTACAAGTTTAACATATCTCACATCAAGTCTACCAAAAAAATCAACAAGAGACAACACAACACATCCAAACACACATATATCTTAGACATTTAAGAATGCTAATGTTGTACAAATTTTTGTTTAAAAGATGTAATAGGTGTGTGAAATTTCCATAACCATTTCCTTCGAAGCCCAAATTCAAATTTGTTTAATTAAGTTCTTGATTAGTTTATAATTTGTGTTTTCAAAAATATTTCGTTTATATTTTCATAACAATAGGTATTCGTCAAATTAAATTAAAGTATTGAATATTAATTATTTATCAACTTAAATTTAAGTATTGAATATTAAATTAAAATGAAAAATCCTGGCACTTTTAGAAACGGGAAAGGAATCGCAACGGATTTAAAGCTAAGCCATAGGAGACAGAAGAGTGGTGTTGGGCACATGTTATCAACCTTTGATTATTTATCCCTCCTCGGAGTGAGGAGGGAGACAGATAGGGAGGGCTCCTCTAACTCCAGGGCCTAATGGAAATACTCAGCAGACGGTGAGGTTCCCTTTAATCCAATACGATTTAGGGAGTTTTTCTGTACAACTTTCAAGGCAAATGGGAGGATTTGCGGCTTCTGCCCGGGTCATGTGTAATCAGGCCTTTGTTTTCCTTTTTTCCGGATTTTTTTTTTATTTTCCTTTTTTTTAGTTCATTTAGATCCATTCTGCCAAGAGAGAGAGAGAGAGAGCCATCTAAAAGTTTTCTCATTTTAAACACATAACATTCCCTCACTTCCTTCTTGTTTTTCTTTTTTTTTTTATTTATATTGTACATGAAACGACTAAACACATCATTGTCCCAACTATTAATGCGTATAACTGAAATTTTATTTGTTTTAAGGAGTATGTTATTTTTTAAGAAATGTTGTTACCCAAATAATAATATCGTTACATTTCAAAATATGCAACTATTTAAAGTGAGAGATGTAAATGTATATTAAAGTACTGACCCCTTGGTCGACGTCCTCACCGAGGGAAGGGCTTCGGGCTCTGCAGCCTGAAGTCATCTTATCCCCCAGTGGAGCGGCCCTCCCCGTTCTTTGTACCCCCGGCTAGCGGCTCCTGGGCCCATATTGTAACCCCCGCTTTCAGCGGACCCAACCCAACCCCTTAAAATCCCATATGGCAAAGGAAGGGTACCAGTTCATATTTATATACTCAGATATATATTAATATTGTTATATAAATATTTTTTCAATAAAGGAGGTCATAAAAATAAAAGTGTATTTAATAATTCCTATTAGGCAGTCCGCTTACTAGTCGTGGGCGAATTGTCAGGGATACGATTTTTTATCACCTACCCGTTACACTCTTGGAATAGGTGTGATAAGGTTAGCGCTAATGGTGCTCTATTGTCAGGAGCGGAATGCGTTGTCGGTCGGTAAACCAAAACTGGACATTCAGATAGTAAGGTTAAGATTGATGGAGAACAGAGAAGATTTTAAACTGCGACATATCAAAATTAAAAGTTGGATGGTTACTGAGAAAGTCCACTCTACCATTTTCTCTGGATCCCCTCCACTTCATATTTTGAACGAGTGGATTCGAAAATTTTCTCCGTAATCCATCAATTTTAACCTTTTTTTGCTTTAATGTTTTTCCAACTGGCTGGGTATTGGTTGGTAGTAAAAAAAACGACAACGCTTTTTATTTGTCGTAGGTTTCTATATTTGTTGTCGAAATCATTTTTTCATAATTTTTCTTGTAGTAATGACAAAATAACTGGTCTAAAAAAAATGTTACTACTACTAATGTTTACTTAATAATCTGGAGATCTTTTGAATAATCTTCATGATCTATTATAAAAATTATAGGTATAATTATATTTATTTATTTTTATCTTTTTTATGGTATCAATATGCAAAACAATTTATTCTAAAACAGTTACAGAGAACATTTAATAGGAGGAGAAATGTAAGATAGAACGTAATGAAGGCTGCTATCTCCTACATAGTTCATTACTCCTCGACCAACCCTATCCTATCTCAGTCTCAGACTCACTCGATTATCTAAGACCTAGCTAGAACGTTCCTACTTACATCTTCTGCTTGGGAGCATCCACAGTGGAATGAATGAGATTGCTTTCTGGAACATGAGAACCATTGGAAGTAAGCATTAAGTGCATAGCAAGTACTGAAGATTAAGGAAAGTGTATTATAAATAGATTAAAAATAAAATACAGAGTAATAAATATTTACTGATTATGTTTACCGAGGTTCCGACCTATGTCATAGATCTTTAGGTCTAACAAAATAAGATAAGACGATAATAGAGTAAGCAATCATATCTTTACCAAATTTCTCATTATAATCCCTGACATGAGAGCAAATTAATTGTCATAAATAATGAAAATAATGACTTATATTTTAATTTTTTTTTGTAAATTTTCTTTTCTCTTCTCTCTTTTTCTATTTTACATTTTTCACATCCCCTTGTGTAAATCCTCAATATTATTTCTCCTCAATAAAATATCTCTGGCCCTATGCCCTTCTTTCAATTGTTAAATTAGCCCTCGAATAAAATATTAGCTAACAAGTAATCCTTTACCTGCTATCTGTATCAGACCAAATAAAATCCTCACTCAGAAAAAAAATATAATTATTTATAAACGTCAATAATTTACCCCATTGGGCCCTTTGTCTTCTTCCTTTTTTTATAGACAATTTCAAAATGATGAGAATACAATGATGTTAGTAATAAATCTCGTTGTAATTGTCTTTTCAACCTGGAGATATCTATCACAGATTTCCCTCGACGAGATAAAATTTTAGGAACTTATTAAAAATTAATAAGAATAATATTAGTTTATTTTTTTTATGACCTGTTTGTAATTTCAAACATGAGGGAGGTTATCTATACGTGATCAACCTATTCTAACCATGGTAGGATTTTAATTAGCTTTCAGATTGCTAAGACCTACGCCTCAACCACCTGAGCCACGGACGGCCCCTATTACTTTCTATTTGTTCCTGAATATTGAATATTTACAGTGAACTTGTTAACAACAGGCTTGGGCGAGACTATTCCTAAGTTTCAAAAAGTTTAACTTCCTGAAGATAAGGAAACTATCTTTAAACTATAAAGGAGTTGTTATAAAGGTCTTTGTCGCACTACTTACCAAAATTAAAACTGTTTAATATTGTGGCTAGGGAAATAACAATTTATTTTACATATTATAAATATTTATGTAGCTTTTGTCGATTTTTTTTTTCATTAATCTGGGAAAGAACATAAAACCAAGAGACTTTTAAATTAGTTTGGTGCTAGGTGTAATATTGAAGTTTAAGGACTGTTTATCTCTATTAAAAAAACTTAAATTGAGAACATTACGTAGGATAAAATAATTTAGTTTTCAAAAATCACCCATGGTTCCCATGACTTTTTTTTTTTTAATTTTATTTTATTTTTTTTTTTTTTATCCCCCTTCCTTGCCATTTCTGGCATACGGGGTGCGGGAGCAGTGGGGTAGTGCGCTGGGATTTGCGCATGCCACTGCTCCCAAAGATCACCAATTTTTTTTTAAATTTTTTTTTATTCTTTTATTAATTATTCACTTTTTTATTTTTATTTACTATGGTGCAGCCCAGCGCTAGGTTTAGCGCCTTACTGATGGAGCTGCACCTTGTCCACTACATCCGTCTCGGTGCCTCCTGCAGTTACCAGGCTGGTCCAGCCCTCCTGGTCTCAATCCGGGTTAGCTTCCTCATCTTCTGGTGGCTCGCCGATGTTGGGCGGTCAAGTCCTTCCCATCGTGTAATGAGTGGGGCCCACCACCTCCTTCCACCCGTAAATGAACTCCTTGAAGAAGGGATAATTCTCTTCTTCTACAAACAGGGAAAGTCCGACTCGGCGAGGGCGTAAATCCCGGTCTTTCTCGACAGCCTGGCTCGGTGCCCTTCCATGGCAGAGCAATCTATTATTATGTGTTCTGCTGTTTCAGGAACTCCACACGTTGGACACCGGGGGTCGATGTTCTTTCCAAAGCACTGCAGCTTTCCCCGAAACCCCCCGTGTCCTGTTAGGATCTGTAAGACCCAATATTCTGGGAGGACCCATTTAGCCTTCAATCTAGAAAAGACGGTAGGGAAGAAAGGTTTTCATGACTTATCACCTACTACGAAAATTGGATTAAGAGTGGAATTAACTTTCATTTTATAGTCTCGCGCATAAGGGGCTTCAATTATATCATCCCCAATTTTGCTTACCACTAGAACGGTGTCCTTAAACCTTGAATCTTATTTTCCAGTGGGAAAGTATTTTGGAGGTCAACAAATCTGTTCATATAGATATAGGATTTATACAATTATATCTTTTTTCTCAGTTTTTGAAATTTTATTTATTAAATATAACATATGATATCTCAACATGAAAATTGAAATTGTTGCCTTCTGTATTTTATTTTCTTTTATTCGCGTACAGCCACGTATAAAGACTCACTCCCGGAAAAATCTTATAGCTATGTTTGTTTACAATTGCCTATCAACGAATTCATTATCGTTTCTGCCGTCGGTTGGATTTAATGTTGATTATAAGATGCTGTAAGATAGATATAAGGGAAGACAATAAGGCCCAGGGACGAAGGAGCTAATATTTCGGAGAGAGTGGATTAGCCTCAGCCACCGCAGGCTGTCGGGCGCTCTGTCCATATTAAACTTAGCCCACTGCCTCCTCTAGGGCGCCTCGTTCATCTCTCATCTGTATTAAATATGTGAAATTACCCTAAAGAATAATTCTTTATACCAGTGCTAAGATCTAATGCAACTATTCGAGCAGATGAAGGCTATAGACCAAGAATTGAAAATAGATCAATTTAAGCAGAAGTATTTTTTTATA
>NW_027108392.1:1275581-1328866 GCF_000696795.3 Halyomorpha halys | reverse complement strand
TATATTATTAAAATAAAAAGAAGATGGTCCAGGTCCGGTCAAATAAAAACTCAAATAGTGATTAAATTATTTATATTGCTCCAGCGTTTCGCTCCATGTTGCAGGGCTTCATCAGGGCTAAAAAAATATACAAACACTTAAATTATGTATTCATAATACATGAATAATGTAAATAAAATATTAAAAAGGTTTACAATGAAACGTAAAAATTAAATTAGAACAATAAAAGGTTATAGACAATTAATGAATACGGAAATAATAACAGATAAAAAGACAAAATATAAAATAAAGTACAAAGTAAGAGACGGGCAAAGGAGAATTAGAATAAAATCAAGAAAAAAAAGGAAGAAAATGAACATGACAGAAAACGTACCTTTCAGACTCGAAATCAGAGCGAAAGTTAAATGTTTTGACAGGATGTTATGAAGAAGAGTGGGTATTGACAGTTAAAGTACGTTACATTAGAAAATAATTTTAAATTAACCAACATAGAAAATTAAAGAAAATATTAAAAACATTAAATGATAATATACATAATAGGGGGAAGAAATTATATATTGAAAAAAAATTATAAATATACACGGATAGGATATATAGAAGAAATTAAATTAAAAGAATGGATACAATAAATTTATTATTGTAAATTACATTAATTTATTATGTTCATTCTTTAAGCTTAATTTCTTCTTTGCATTCTATTCGTGTATATTTATAATTTTTATTTCAATATATAATTCCTTCTCCGTATTATGTATATTATCATATAATGTTTTAAATATTTTCTTTAATTTTCTATGTTGGTTACTTTAAAATTATTTTCTTAATAAATAAAATTATTATAAAATACAATTAAATGACACATATTCAACATTTTAAGATTTTAACCTGGAAAAAATAACGCAGTAAGACCCTTTTTTTTAAAGCAATACCAAATACCTCATAATTCATAAATCATTCTTATGACGATTTATTGAAATATTTTTAACTATGTAATTGAAAAATAAAAGCATGTGCGTGCCTTTAAATTGTATATTTATTTTATTTCTCCATGATAATTTATTAGAGAGCTTATTTACAAAAGTTTATATATTCCAATATCATCGTCAATATTAAGCTATTTATGAGCTAACTAAAAATACAAATATACCTTTTGTATTTTCAGCTGTTAGTTCTGTTAAGAATTATTTTTAAGTATTTGTAGTTATACAGAAAAACAAACAAGCTGAATATCAAAAGTATGGTTTATTTTTAAAATTTAATAAATTAAATCTAACAAAGCACTACTTTTGGTATTAATTGTGTCCTCATTAAGATTTTGTATGAATTAAAGAAATATACGTGAGACCCTCGCTTCACTTCAGTAATTGTAATTAGTAGATTATTGCTTTTTTTTTTTTTTACAACAATTTTTAATTTCTTAAGGTGGAATTCAAAAGCATCATCTAATAATATCTAAAATATTTATATCGACAGTGTGCCACGATTTTATCAATTTCTCAATTTTAGTCATTTCTTGCAATGGAACTTTAGTTATTTACCAGTTATCATGTTATTTACCGTAACTAATTAAATTAAAATTTAATTTATATTGTATTAAAAACCTATGTAAGAGCATAGTTAATTCAGAAGGTTATTAAAAATATCGCTTAATTTCCACTACCTAGACAATTCGTTAACAATAGTGGTAACAATGTTGTTTCTTAGCCTTGTACAATTTTTTTTACACTTGCTTTCCTATATCAGTAGCATCTAATAATAACAAAGATTAATTCAGTTACTCAAAAGATAAATAAAGTATTTTAATTATACATGCAAAAACTACGCAGATACACAATGCCATAGATCACGATTTTTTTATTTACAACTTTATGTTTATTTTATAATTCTATTTCAATAACCCAGCAGTTATCAATTGAAAATGATAACTACTAGTACTCTGATACCACAGGACCATTATCTAATTATCATATTTATTGATGTATTGTACCTAATTACGTATATAATTATATTACGTAAAAAATATGTATTTTCAACGTGCAATTTCTTTAGACCTTTTTATTCATTTGATATTACATCACACACTGAGAACAGAACATATTCTACTTAAAAAATGAATATTAGTTGTTTCCCCTTTATGCAATTACTAAACGAAGTAGCATAAACAGAATGAAAAGAAATATATAAGGAAATGATAAATGTTGGTTCTTACAATATCGTTTGTAAAACCCGTATTAGATGACAGAACATTAAAAAAATTAAATTTTAATTTTGTGGTTGTTACACTATTTATGTTTTTTGTTATATAGATTTTAAATGTGGTTTCTTATCGGCCGACTAAAAATTCTTTTTGGGTTAGTTCAGTCAGGATTTTTTTTTCGCAGTATTTAAAATTATTATTTGGAGATAAAGCTTTATTTTTCAATGTAAACAGCTGTTATCTACGTGTGTTGTTACATAATTTGTGCACACTCGAGCTGAAGGTTTTCCAAAGTTGCTTTGAATTTTTTAATTTTTATTGTTTTTATGTATTTAAATATTATTAAAAAAAAAAAATTGTTCATTGATAAATTTCTAACAAGTGGCATTAGCCTCGCATGCATGAGGTCCCGTATCACTCTACAACCCATTGATAACAATCAGAAAAATAAATAAGGAACAAACTAAGAAGAAAGAAGTGAATTCTAACATAAACAATATATTACAAACTAACTTCTGCCAACTTCTAACTTTACGAACTTCATTCAATCTTCTACTTCAGCTTTCACTGCAGAAATTATTCCTATAATCGTTTTCAACATTCAGTTTATGGTGTATATCAATCAACGACAGTGATTTCATACGAATGGCTATATATCGACTCACAATTAATAATTGAGGACATATAAGGAAAAATTAGGTGTTAGGTAGAACTTATCTCCTCGAAAACGGGGTTTCAATGTTTATGTATATTAGTAACTCTTTGGGATAGTGAATCTTGACACATTTTTTTCTCTCAAATATCTTGTATGGTAACAATGTAAACAAAGTTGCATGGTATAAAGTATTGTTCCATTGATTTTAAAAAACAGGAATAAATAATTTCTTTATTACATAATATTCCTTTATCAACGTTTCGGGGCTCTTCTCTCATCTTTAAGAGGAACCACCTGACAAATTCAATATGTTATATAATTACATTACATATTGCCTTTAATTAAAATACATAATAGCTTTTTATTTTATTTTTATCTTTCCAGTAACTACTTGAACACTCTATACTGTGTTTAGAAACTTATGTAGTACACATTTTTTAATTGAAAAACATTGTATATAAAAAAAATAACAAAATAGTGGCCGAAAAACTGAAAAGTCTAAATTTTCATACTCAGATATATTGTTAATTCTGACTAATTTTAATATCAGTTAAATTTTAAGTAATATTAATTTTAAACTCTTAAGTTTATAAACGGATTAAAAAAAAAATAACTAAAAAAAAAATAATATTAATAAATTTCAACTAATTTATCAAGATTCCATCATGGAACATCTCTTCTGCTTGAAATAGCTCTACCTAGTAATTCATTATTACGTGTCTACATTTGCATCTCATAATCATCATCACAGTTCACTTATTCTCACTTTATTATTTTTAATCGTATTTCTTACTAAAATTTTTTGAGTTTAAAACTTAAATGTATTAATCCAATTATCTAAGGTTCAAGAAGGGTATTTTCAATAAAAAAATGTTTTTTGGAGGAAGAGAGGGTGCTCAATCTGAATTTGAGGTTTGTCAACTTGCCTGGTGCGTCAGCTACACAGTAGAATTGGAAGAAAAAAAAAACAGAACATTTCTCAAAAAAAAGAATCATTTTGCATGTTTCAGTTTCTCACTTACAACTAGAAATCAAAGCATTATTAGGAAATAAAAATTTTATATAAAATTAAAGTAAACAAAATTAACTACAAAATACGTGTATCATATTTAATTTACTATTCTGCACCGACGACTGTGGGAAATATAAATTTAATAATTCAGTACCGGCGGTTTAACGAAGTGTTCCTAGGAACAATCTTTTAGGAGGAAATGTTTTTTTTTTCTCAACGATTTTTTGGAAGCTATATCTTAGTTTCAGGTTTACCATTTTGCCAACCTGTAAACCTGAAGATACAAAACTAAAAAAAACAAAAAAAAAAAATAATTTTTAATTTAAACTGAAAAAAAAATTTTTTTTTTTTAGAAAACATTTGAGTTTTTCGCTTAAGCTTCTATTTGAAATTAAAGTTATCTAAAAATAAATATGTTTTATCTAATTTTTATGAAACTCATTCAGGCATTTTAATGAGTTAATATTGCTTTAATTTTAACTAATTTAGTTTCTTAAATCAGGCGTAATCATTTTAACTGATAATGACATATTTTTATGAGTACTTTAAGATGCAGTAGAGTATGTAGATGGAGTGATTGTGGGTAAGTGGGTTACTGGGGCCCCTTCAGCAGTCACCCTCCAGCCTCAGTAATGCCCCCTTCCATCCCCTTCAAGGGGTGGCTTCTGACTATTTATTTTATCTTTAGGATGTAAACTATGATTAGGGTATTGGAGGAATCGTTTGATATATGACCTTTGTCAAAGAAATAATTTTTTTTTTTAAAGGAACTATAGGTATATTGATAGACAAATGATGCACGGATACTATAGATCCGAAATTGAATATTCGTTGCATATTTCTGAAATAAATTTTATCGCAGAAATAACCAAGAAATCTGCAATAGCCATAGATTTTGAATATCT
Organism: Halyomorpha halys; assembly: GCF_000696795.3. Classification (NCBI taxonomy): domain Eukaryota; kingdom Metazoa; phylum Arthropoda; class Insecta; order Hemiptera; family Pentatomidae; genus Halyomorpha; species Halyomorpha halys. The sequence goes on along the minus strand of NW_027108392.1, from coordinate 1,324,097 downwards.
ATTACATGGATATTTAATATCTATCTATATAAAAATAAATTGCATAAGCTTTCGTTTTTTTTTTTTAATATTTTAGTTTTTAACTCCCTCCTGTTGTTAGAATAAGAACTAACAAATGTGTTGAATAATAAAGGGACAAAACAATTTCTTCTGTTATTTATTATTAATTAATTAAGAAGAACTCTCTTTGAATTCCTTTTAACTCTTCTAGTAGATATTGACAGGAAGTTTATATTTGCCATGTCTTGTATAAGTGTATTAGGTCACCAATTTTGACGTGAAATATACTATATGTTGTTTTATCCCCTTTATAGCCTAGTGTTAGATTCTATCACATAAACGTATTCATTCGTAGTACAGATCTGAGAGCTTATTTAAACTACATTTAGAGATATATATCAATAGAATTAAAAAAAAGTTTAGCCAGAATATTTATTATGCAATGTATTTTTTCCTTATATTAATTGCTTAAACTAGTAATTAAAAATAAATTTTTGGCATTCTACTCCTGATACAAATTGATGAATTTATATTATTCGTGTTATCTAGCATGACTCCTTAGAAATTATTTTCTACTTTGTTGCATATTAAGATATTAAATTCATTATTTACTGTAGTACAGGTAGAGAAACATTACAGGTATTAGTAATAGTAGATTGGAATTTAAAAATTAGAGAAAAATTAATATGAAAAAAGTATTGTCCAATAAACAAAAAAAAAATAAAATAACGAAATTATTATAAATGTTAATGAACTAACAAGTAAGCTTTTAAATAAAAAAAACAACTAGCTTCTAAATAATATTAATAAATTAAGATAGTAATTTAAAATTAAAGTAATACTAATTAATTATTACTAAGAATTAGTCAAGTCTTTGGTATTTATTAATTTTCATGCAAATAAGGAACATTAATTTCAATTATTTTAAAAACTGGGACAAGAACTGATTGAAAATATGGGATTTGAAAATGTTAAGGGTACTAGAGCAAGTAGGAATGAAATTACTTTAATTGGCTAATTATTGATTTCTTATCATACATTCTATAATAACTGTAAATATTACACAGCTATTATCTTCATTCATAGTCGTTATATTGAATAATCAATTTTCAACTTTTGTAAATTTGAACCATTTTTTAATTCTTAAATAAATAAAGCATAATTGAATAATTTATCTGGCGTTAAGTTGATGAAAGGAATTTAGAAAAATAAATATTTCTGAAAGTATTAAACATTTTCCAGATCCTTTGGTTTTATTTTGATGAAATTTTATACTTGTATTCTTTATTACTAGAATAAAAAAAAAAAGTTTTTGAAACGATATGCTTAAATGAAAGCTGTTAAAAGCTTGTTATCGGATGAGATGTAAAGTTGGGCTGAAACCTTATATAGCCCATCTTGATCTGACGTGAGAAACTGGAGTCTCTCACTAATTACTCCAACAAACTTTTAACAAATTATTAATCTGGAAGTTTCGTAAACACTAACCGGCTACAGATTTGGTTTCATTATTTTGAACAATTATTTCAAATATGTTTGACAGTTATTAACTTATTATTTATTTATTTTTTTTAGAAAATTCGAATATATAATATAGTTTAATTGTGTTTTATGTAGATGGAATTATATTCAAAATATTTTTTTGTATTTATTTTTATTTTTCTGAAGTAAGGAAACTGCAGATTAGTTTTGCAATGAAAGTTATTGATTGAAGGGTTATCATTTGATTTTTCTGAGGAAATTTATGCATTATTAATTTTATAATTATTTTATATTGTTTCAACCACTTTTTTTTTTTAATTTTGTGACTCTATAAGTTTCACCATTAGAAAATTACTTGGTTAAATCCCGTCATGATATTCTTGTAAATATTATATATCAGCTCTGAAGGTAGAATATTTTCTTGCTCGTAGACGTGTGTGCGTGTATGCCGTGTGAGCAGGCGGGCGGTGGGTGGGTCGGGGGCGTGCCAGAATCAATAGCTCGGCTTTGTTCGGTCTCCTTCGGAAATGTTCGGCTCCGGTGGTGGGGGGCCGGTTCGGCCGGAGTCTTCACCAAGGCACCGTCTAAACAGGTCGTACCTCCGTGCGCCTTACTAACAGGTCAGTCATTATGCTTTATTAGTTTCTTATCATTATAGTTATTATTTTTTGAGTTTCGCAACTTTATTATAATTACATTTCTCCAATATTCGTTACCATAATATTATCTCTCTAACTTCATCAAAGTTAAGTTAGTAAATTAAAGTTTTTTTAAATTTTACAGTTGAAATAAAAAAAAACATATATATATATCACACGAGTTTGCCACGTCATTATTAATTGATTTCTTAAAAACTAACAAATTGGGAATTGCCCTCCTAACCCACCATTGAAATCATGCTGTCAGTATATGACCTCTTTCTTAGCAACAATTCCTTAATCAGACACACTATAAATAAAGTAGTGAAGTAGTACATCATACAATTATTTTAAATCTAATAATAATAGAGCTAACATATCACCTTTAGAATCACAAAGAAACGTCAGAAAACTTTACATTCATTGCTTCTTCTGTTTAAAAATCTAAATATAGCCCATTTTTATGTATATTAGTTATAAAAATAAATAAATAAATTAACCAATTACTTACCACTCATTAGTGATCAATTCTTTTACATTTTTAGATATAATTATAGATAATTTTTGTATCAGCATAGGCTTAAAACAAAATAAATTTATGTGCAAACGTAAAAGAGTTATTTTTAAATGACACCATTGAAAAGTATTTCGATTTTCTAAACAGTTTTATGTATGATATATTTTAGAAATTTTTCTTCCATTTTACAACTTTTAATACTATCTTTTAGACAGTAAAATTTATCAAGTTCTTCATTGTTTGTATCAATTTAGGTAGAAAATACAGTAAAGTCTAGCAAGGCGTAAGGGTTCATTAAAAATAATTTAAATTTATAATCTTTATCTGCCTAATATTCTCCCTATTCATTTAACTTAAACCTGTCTTGTTCTGCTAGTTTATATTTAATATTATTTAAACCATATTTTAAAGATTGTGTGAACACGTATGTTCATTTTTTTAGTTTTTTCCGGCTTATGTTTTTAAAAATTAATATTGAGTCTGGTAAGGAATTAATTGTTTTGATTTGTTTTTCCTTTGGTCATTTGATGTTTAGATATATTTTTTTATTAACATGTTTCTTTTTTACATATATAATTACAGATATAGTTATAGTTGAAGTTTCGATATCAGCATTTAATTAAATTTCAGGTCGAATAGCAACACGAAAATCACATTTTCTCAACTTCTCCAGTAGTAATTGCAAGGTTCGCCGCTGGAGACTTCGAAGCCTCAGCGCTCGTTGATGTCTCCAGTCTCTGGTACTCAAAATCCGTCCGTCTGTCTTGTGTCGAACCAAATCCAACTCATATTGTCCATTCGTAACCCACAAAAGACGCCTGAGAGTCCTTGAAGAGACCTAGGTCAAAGTAAACCGCCGAGATGGGAGTTTGGAACATACATCAAACTTTTTCAAAACTTTCTCAAACTACTTTAAACTGCTCTAACTGTTCTAAAACCAATTAGAAACACACTTTGGAGACAGTATTGATAACTTTTAACAACTTTCAAACTTTTGTTTGACTTCTTTAGCTCATTTCCCAGACTTAGTTTTCGTTTTGCCGAGTTAGAGTTTATCACTTCCAAACATTCATAAACTTCATTCATTGTTTATACAACAGTTCAGCTGTTCTACTGAACTGGTTTTGGGTGTTATGTCGGACTGTCCAGTCAATTTCGGAACATCTTGCGTATGAATGAGATCTCTTTAGGTGTATCATATCTTATACACGTAATTGAAAGTAATCTGGCTTTTATCACTGCACAGTAAATACATTCCTGAATGCACTCGGGAATTATGTTTCCGATGTATCACCCACTTAAATATACCATGGTTTCCTGTTGTATTTTACTCACCGCTTATCGTAGTAACTTAGTAATACTAAAGTGGTAGTTGATATTCACTATTAAACGTTATTGTGCCTTTATTTTTCATGTATAAAATTAATATGAAATTAAAGAGTTGCCTTTGCTAGCCCCTGGTGGGTGAATGATGTGTGCTGGGTAGGCTAAGCCAGCAACGTCTAACTGAAGTGCGAGTAGGGTCGCTTCATTTCAAGGGGCTCTTACACGCTTGTAGGGGGTCTTAAGTCTTGTTTTATTTAAATTTTACCCAAAATAGAGTGGGGCAACATAGTTTCATTTAGCTACTTATAATACAATAAATCTTAAAAAAATAAACAATAATTGATGCCATTTGTATTTCCTAAGCTATATAAATCGTAATAGTAATCATGGAATAAGCATTATCATATTAAATTTATTATATTGCTCAAAATAAATCGAAAATATTTTATAACATAATGATTTTATTTGACTTAACTGAAAATACGTTAAATGGAGGTCATTTTTTTCCATTCATGAAATAGAAGTCCTCCGGTTTCAATATTTTTCTTCTAGAGATAGGGATTATAAAGTTATGAAATCCTTAACTTTGAGTTTGGAACTTGTTGAAAGTTCATTAATGAAACATGAAACTTCTTCGTTTTAATTATTCAATCTCAGAAACTCCGGAACACTCTCATATTCTGCTTTCTTCGGCTCCTTTTATACTAGAGCTTTTTCAAAATACTATCCACTTCTCTACTGTAGAGTTTTCAATTATTTTAAAGCCATCTATAACAATATATTATGAAAGTATTGAACTAATTTAAGAAAGTTTTACCAATATCAGCTAATTTTTTTTTTTCAAGTATCGATATATAACTATTTTTTCTTTTACTTTTCTATTTCCATATAATCAACTTTGAGTGTTATTTAATACACACACGTCCGATACTCCAAGGAAGAATGAACGATAGGTTTATAAAATTGGATTAAGGGCTATGTATGTGGGGTGTTGAATACATGAGCGAGCTTGGAGGGTTAAAAAGGGTGGGGCACCCGCGTCTGGAGAATGTATTGATGTATTTTTCGGGCGTGGCACAAGCTCGCCGTGGATTGGCCGACGAGAGCTCCGCCCCTGAGCCCGCCCCTTTCAGTTCTGCCACCTACACACAGACCTATTTTTACCTCTCTCGGCACGTTCAAAGGCTTACGGCCTTTTTTTAAAATATATTTTTTATTTAATAATTCATTATTTGTTATCGTTATGAAAGAAAAGTACTCTTTAAACAATCAAAGCTGAATTAACTGTATTTTTAAAATAAAATCTTAGTTTCACAAACGAAATTAAAATATATTTTAGCATTCAAACTAATTTTATATAACTCATAATATGCATTCAAGACGCGATTGGATGAAAATTCTTTAAAATATTAAATTTTTAGCATATCACTTTTAAATTTTCCAATATTTCAAATATCTTAACTTTTTCAAGATATACTCATTGTCAAAAATATTCTAGACTCTTCTGTTAAATAAAAAATATATAATTATTATCAATTAAACTTAGTTATAATAATATTTGTAAAATAATTTCTGCCGTCCTTATAGATATTGACTGAAAAATTATATAATTATTGCTCTGTAACATCGGAAATCTTGTTTTCCAAGTCTTGAGGAGTTTTTTTTTATTTTTTACCCACACATTTTTATTTATTTCAGCTTGATAAAATTTCCAATAATAGTTTATTAGTTTTTGAAATTAAATACATAACTGAAAAAAAATGCTTATTTTGTATCAGTTATTACATAAGTATAATTCATTTTAGAAATTACTAAAAGTAAGGCTTTTTTATTCGGTTCTCAATCTTTATTTTAGAGATTATGAAAAATAAATACCTTAACCGAAGTAGATAATGTGAGGAAGAAATATTTTAACGGTGGTTTCATGTTATATGTCTGCGGGCCACTAAGACTAAATTTGAGCCATGTGATCCGCACCCACGCAAAAGGGGTTTTGCTATAGAAAATATTAGAAAATGATGAAAATGCATTTTGAGGAACTTTTAAAGTTTATATAAAAAAAAAAAGTTTATATAAAAAATATAGTTTATATAAAGACCTTTTGGAAGGTCAATAGTAAAACAGCTGTAATAATAAATTGGCACGAACCATGTGCCACAGGACCTCCGCCAGGCTCTCACGGACGATCGGTTGTGAACTACTTTATAGGTTTACGATAAAATTTCGCTCAAGTTTAATGAATGTCTTGTAATAGCATATTGCCAGAGAATGCAGAAATTCCTTAGTGTTGCTCTTTTTCAGTATTTCATGTAGTATATGTCTTTTCTGTCCAGAGATTTTTCCTGCCGCTGTTCTCAAAATGCTCAAGGAATTTGGTAGGTATATTTTCTGCTCCATCTTTTTTCTATGTAAGGTTCTCGAACTAAGTTTGTTACTTTTTTCATTTAAGCGTTAATCATATAATTTTCATTATTTTCAATGCAATAAGAGTGTTGTATGTCTATATACCTCTACCTCTTTGCGTTTACTGTTCATTCTAATAGCATACAAACCAAGGACACCAGATATGAAGCCGCCACATGGGCAATGTCCTTCCGCCGGAGTCAACTTTTTGAAGAAGTGTCCTTGAGAAGTTTTAATTGTCTTCGGCTTTACTTCAGCAGTTATAGCTTTTCTAATCTTGCTCCGAGGCCACGCAACTTTGTTCAAGGTCGCCCGGAAAACTTGCGGAAGCAGTTTTAACACTTTTTTCTTATTATCTTCTCTTTACTTCCGAAGAACTTTTTCTTCCTTTTTTTTTTTTTTAAGAATTCTTGGGAAAATTCTTTGATGAGTAATGGATCCGGTCGTTGACTCCTGAAGTTGTAGACATTCCTACTATTGAACCAGCCTCAAGTCTGTCTTGTTCTTTGGAGTTTCGTTGAGCGAAGTTGTCTATTTTAGAGAAGTTGAACAACTATCTGCATTCATGAGTTGGTAAACTCCTTAACTGTTCCGACCTTGTTCAATGTAGGCTTGTTTGTTTTGGTGGCATCAACTATCATGGCAGGCTCATTCTACATTTCTGCTGTTTAAGGTTTTCACTGATATTACTGTTGTTGTGTTCTTGCGGTTGCTTAGGAAATTAGGAATTTTTTTAATATATCAAAATTATTTATCATTCCAATAACTGATAATTTTTTAAATTATACTCTTCATAAATGCATTGCGGCAAATTTGGACTGTTTTATTATACTCCCCTTAACTTACTTGTTGCTGCAATTCGTTGGAATAAATTTTACTATTTTAGTCGAACCAAATAAATTTATAATATGGCCTGGCACCAACACCTACTAGTACCAATGTCCATTTTCAGAGCCTTCTGGTTTTTTGTTTTAAATTAAAATTGACATGAAAAAACAAAAACCCCTTCCTTCAAATGAATCACCAGTGAAAATGTCGGACGTATGTTAATCTTTGTTTTCAGCATGACTATCATGGAGGTATTTTATAAATCGATTGGGCATACCTTGAAGATTCACTAACTTTTTCAAAAGGGCGTTCATCCAAAACTATTTTTTCGTATAAAGCAATTTCTTTCCTTTTTAATATTAATAAAAAATATTAAAGGAAAAACCTTTGAATGAAATAAATTCTAAATTAAAAAAAAATAATGTAATAAGAAAAACTTTTCAAAAGTTTATTTTCAATATTTGAATATATATTTTACATTTCAGCCATTTTATGTTTACCTCTGTAATTATATAACATTTTTTTTTTCAATGACTCTTGGATGTACTTTTAAAAATTATTTTATTATATTTTTACTACCGAGGCTTTTATTTATATGTCTACAAAAAAATTACTAACCGAAAACATATATTCAATAAAAAATATATATATTATTGTTAAGGCAATAGTAATTTACTACCTAAACTAAATCAACAATTTCCGAATTGTTTTATTGTCTTACTCCCAAAAAGCACTATTATATATCACTTTTTCACAAAAACATCTTTCACCCTCATACATAGAATTTAGTATATATTAGTATTGTTGATATAGTACTTTTCAGCGCTCTTATTAAAGTTTTTCTATAAGACTATTGATATTTTCACAATTGTGAACTAGTTGAATTAATTGTTCCCCCTATTTAGAAAGCCAGCATATGCTTCTATAATATCTCCTGAGTCTATTTTCTTTATTGCACTATTGAGATCCTCAGTTATTTTTATTGCTTATAACGGTGTTATCTAAAAAAATATGCTCTTCTCTTGGATAGGTTGAACCTATAATTATAATTATCTAGTTAGATCTCCGTTTGTAAATGAAAAGTTCAATTGGAAATCCAATAATGTGCGCTGAACAGTGATGTGTTTCATTCTGAACCAAATTAAGATTATAAAGGTGGAAAATAAATTTGCTCATGGTGTTTCAAGAGTTAATTAAAAAATAAGAAGATTTAAAAATTGTTTTTAAATCAGTTATAAAAGTATAAGAAATATACAGATTTAAAAGAATTTAAAAAATATACATATATTAATAGTAGTTTATGTTTTTAATAATAATATATGTTTTTTGATAAATTTTATTTTATTGTAGATATAAAAAGAAAAGTCCCAAAATAAACATAAGTGACTTTAGTTATTTTTTTTGTTTCTAAACGTATTCTTCTAAAACTATTCTTTTCCTTATTCAGAATATTAACGACCTGAAAATCTAAATTGTGTCCCTTTTCGTACGATGTTGCACTAATGAAGTTATTTTTTATTATTTTTATTCTTGCAAGAGTTTTTCTAAATAGGCTAATTCAGCAAAATCATTTTTAATTGAAAACAATTTCTTCACATAGTCACATCTTCGCACATGAAACAGTATGTTCATATATTTGTTTTATTCTTATTACTGCAACCCTATCAGCTTAAACTTATAAAGTCTTGTTATTCACCAAGATAGCATGCTATATAATAATCGATCAGATTTCAAAGTAAACCAGATTCTGCTATTTAATATTTAACTGATGTATTAATATTATAAATGACATTTGGAAATAATTTGATATTACTAATGAAACTAATTAGAACGCCGATTTAATTAAATTTTTGTTTAAACATACAAGCCTATTCTTTATAAGAAATTATTTTAAAGGTTAGATAATATCAGGCTTAATTCTGGTATTTCGGTAATAGGGTGTCCTGGATGGATTTCCTTTTATACTTTCAATATATTAAATGAATTTTATAAAATTGAGGAAACTAGCAATGCAAATATTTTTCCTTCATAAATACGTTTCAAACATCGGGAGAGCAAAACTTACTGTCAGAGGCTCAACGATATTCGGACCCACTGCTGTCACTTCCACCTACCTGCATATTCCAAGACCACCAAGCCGTTTTTGTTCACTTTTTCACTCAAACGGCCTCATGCCGGTAGTGAACGAGCCGTGGTAATTGGTACGGTCACAAGCGACCGGTCAAAGTGGAGCGGCAACTTATTAATTAGCACTCCAAGTGAAGTACTCGTCGAGGAATGAGCGGATCGCGAGCTAATTTCCCGCCAATTAACTTGTTAAATCAAGTGTACAACTGAAAAAAGAACTTTCCAGATCATGCTTCATTTGAATCCGATTTACAAACTGCTTCCTGCTTTAGGGGAGGTTTGATTGCAACTGTGCCGAGTTTTTTTTTTTTAATTTATTTCACTCCTGATTTGCTAGGGTATATAATGAAGGATTATATATTTCACGATCAAGGAATAATTGTTGTAGAAAAAAATATGTTTTCATTAAGTCTTTTGATGTCGACCTAGAGTTTGCGAAGAATACCGTACCAATTTGGTTAGCTCTCTAGTAAAAATCATTAGCAATAATAATTAAAAAAGAATTTTAACCTCTTCAAAATATAAGGGTAAGTATTTAATATTACATTGTATCCACAAATTGAATAAAAAATCCTTCAGCATTTCCGCTGTACGCCCTATTACATTTTCTTAATAATATAATAATAATGTAATATAATTATTTATTTTTTTAATCTATATAATATATTAAAATTGTTAATATTGCTAAATTTGTAGTTATTAATTTTTCTTTTATTAATGATACCTACACAATGTGTACTTTAATTATCATTATCGGTTTCCCAAATAACTGTTTCCCTATTTTTTTTAGTTGTATGATTTTCTATATACTTACGTTTCTGTATTATGTGCTTTAGAAAGTGTCTCGGGGCTGTCAATGTTAGATTGGAGGTGAAATTATTTTACTAAGATTTTATAAATTTGATTTACGTTATAACATAATAGTTTTCAATTTTTTATTCGATTCACATATATAAATATTTTATGATGTATATATTAAATTTTGTACATGATATATTTCTCATCTAATTAGTCAGTTCCGTCCTTCATATTACTTATGTTTTACTTAATTTATTATCGTATAGTAATTATATATTTAATGATCGTTAGTAAATTGTTTTTAAAATTAGGGATATATGTAATTATAAAAAATGAAATATTTTTTAATATTATAACTATTACATTTTTGATTAATTTATTTTTCTTAATTGCCTTCATTATAAATAAATAAATAAATTGCCTTATGAATTTTCGAGTAGTCTTCCCCTTACTGGAAACATTCATGATTGTATTTTTTACTTGTTGTATTAACTATATTATTATTGCTATTGTCCACTTTTATATCAATATTAATTTGACTGTACCCTATTTGAGTAGCTGTTGGCTAGATAATATTTTGTACATTTTCTGACATAATTCATTTTGCAGCGACATTTTAAATTATTTTTGAATGAAAATCTAAATTTTAAGTGATCCTTGCAAGGGAGGAAGTTTGTTATTCATTTTAAAATGAATGTTGTTCATTTGATATACATTTGTTTTCTGGACTAATATGTTTTTTTGCAAAAAAAGAGGCATTTTTATCTGGAGCTCAACAATTTATTTAATTTTTATTTGGTAGAATTTAATTTTGCCTATTGCTTATTTTTTAATAAATTAATTTGTTGATACTTTATTTTGTCTATTGCCATTTTAAATTATAGTTGATTACAGAAAAAAAAATCAATATTCTTTTTATCAATTTTTTTATTTTTTTCGCACATTTGGTTTGCTATTTTTAATAAACAGTGACATGTCTGTGAATATGAGTTTTGTCACTGTGGCTGTTTTGTATTGCATTACAATATTTTTGTATCTTCAAACAAAATACAGTGCAACTCCGCTTTATGAGCTCTTTGGATTAACCGCCAGTAAAAAGAAAATTAATAAATAAAACGCGGGGAAAATACTATCTTTAGTATACTAATACAAAATGTCTACTGTTAAAAATTTAGGATTTTTTGCATAAATAAATTTAATTATGTATCAAACTATTTTTTTTATATTTAAATTATTTTTAAATTGGGCTAAAAAATTCATTTTATCCGTGTATTACGTTTTATATTTAATTTAATTTTTAACTAATATGTAAGTTAAATTTATATTAGAAGTTTTTTCTATAATGCATTTCGGATTATCCGATACTGATTAGGAATGATAAGAGGGGCTGTGATTGAATTTATTAGTCTTAACAATCGCCTGGGAAACTGAGAAACAATTGTCGAAATAGTCTCGATCTTATAAGGTAGGTCTGAAGGGAAATTCAATCCAGTTATTTATTCTATTTTTTCCTCTATCCTATTTCCGTTTTTCATTATGGTATATTTGTTCTAAAAATGATCACTAATCTCTTGTACAAACATACCCTCCCTACAGTAACCCCACCGTATCATTAACCAGGGAAGATATTCATGACAAATTACAGGTTGAGACTAGCCCACATGCTAGCTAATACTCCATTGTCGAAAGGGAGTGTGTAATAATTAAGGTCGGTTGAGCGTTCGGCAAAATGACCCCCGATCCTCCTTAATATTTAATCCGTCCCAGCGATCATGGCATCACCGTTATTTATTAATCATTTCTCCTATTTCCCGATCAATGGTGGATGTTTTTTCTTTTCCTTATTAAGAATGCATATTTGTTTTCTAGACTTATCTAGGAGATATTGAGAAAACTCCCTAAATGTTTCTTTGATCGTTTTCATATCGCTGAACACCTAAAAAAAAATCTTCCCCTCCTCACCCACAAAAACACAAAATTTAATTTATTATTTTATAAGACTAATATTTTTTCATTCGATATTAATATGAAAAATAAATCATTTGTTTATTAAAATTGAGTGGATGGTGTTCAGTTGATTATTATAGTTAAAATAATAATTTAACGTGTTTTACATATTTTTGAAAATATTGTTCCTTCTTTCTATAATCCCATATAAGATTTTTCTTCTGCATTCCCAGACGTTCTTATATCTATAATTCCTCTCTATAATTCCGGACAAAGCTGGCTCTTTCATAATATCCAAAGACCTTCTTGGTGCATTCATATTTCAATCGTCAAGAACAAAAAAAAACCATTCAATATTATGGAACTCCTAACTCTGTGTATATTCCTCCACCTGTAAAATACAAGATCTTAATCAACCGATTTATACATCCTTTGATATAAAACTACTATCTTTGAAAAATAATCGTCGTTCGAGCTACCTCATTTTGTAAATCCTTTCCTTTATCCATTCTGTAAGCTTCCTTCTTAGCATCATGTAAACATCAATTATATATTCTTATGACGTATACTTGTAAGTAATTAGTATCCATGCAAGCTTACGTAAATGTTTATATTTTTTATTTCACGTTCTCATTTTATTTATATAATTGTTATTTTTTTTTTTACCTTCACATAGACAAAGGCTAATACACCATTAATTTTTCCTATATGTTTATATAATGCATCATTCGTTTTTATATATTTATATTATGCTTATTTCCTTAAATGTGGAACTGATTTGTAGTTTTTTTTAAGCAGTACTGCTATTAATTTTGCAACAATTTTTTATTATGGTTCTTTTAGATCGTTATTATCAACTTATATATATAAAAAGAAAAGTGTTCATTCAGTTGTGTAACCTTTTCCTTACAACTATAAAATAAAAAAGAAATACTCTTATGCTAAGATGATGAAACACTTATATTTTTAACAGATTCTAATGCAAATATTTCATCACAAAGGGTAGAAGGATCGACAGGAGCTTAAAATAATTATTTATAATCTTCGGCATCAGAATTTTTGTTTTCTACTATGCATGAAGGAGGTATGGTATGAAGCTGAAAAATAGCGATAAAAAAAAAGTTGACTAAAGAACGGCAAGACCTGGAAGATCCTCTGAAAGAAAGATGGCCGCCAAAGAGTGACGTGTCCAGAGGTATTAATATTTAATAGGAGTCGCTAGTGCTTGATCACGAGATCGTATTAAGCATTAACTCCTGACCGCGGGAACTGGAACATCTGCTGTCATCTTCTGTTTTCCTTCTATGGTCGGCTGGATATAAGGGCTAAGGGTTGCAGGGATTGTTGCCTTTCTTGTTGTGCAGTTCACTTGCAAAGTATATACCAGAATAAATATATTTCCTATATAATTACATATACTTTTAATATTTCAATTATTTACTGTATTATTTGTATAAATGTACGTACCTAGATTTGTACGGTAAACTATAGTGAGAGATTTTCTGTTCGCATTGAAGAAGAGGAATTTTTTATCGTGTTACCATCATTGTTATTTATTTCATATTATGCGTAATTTTATCCAATTATTTTGTTTTCCTCATATTTTACAAATATAGGCTTGGAATCATTGAGAGAGATGCTTTATTTTACAAGTAATGCTGTCCAAATATTTTGTTTTGCAACGCGATACATCTAACAAATAGATTTGTCATTAGATATAATATAAATACTAATATAAAATAATTAATAAAGATATATCCCCCCCTTTTTTCATTATAGCTAAATATCACGATAAAGTGATCTTTTTATAACTGTGTTATATTACACTTGTGTCTATTTTATTCTCTCTATTTCTACTTCATTAATCTTACATTTTTTTCTTCCAATCATCCATGACGAATATTCACTTTATAATACAAGATAAGTTAAAAATGAATAAGTAATTTAACACCTAATAAACAGGTTAAAAATAAATAAGTAGTACTTAATATTCTCAAAGCTACCTTACAGGTGATGATGTATAAGACCCTGAGAGTCCAATTTCAGAATCAACCTTATTTTGTCTAGATCAACAGTTAAGATAAATTAAGCGTACTAACGTTGGTTCTGAACAGTATTAACTCACTTTTATAAAAAGTATTTTTTAACGCTTGGATATTTTAGTTCTTCTTTATCTTCTCATTTCTAACATACTCCCTTAATATAAGATAATACAGTAGCTGGTGATATTTTATTTTTTAAAAGGATTTTTGGTATAAGATTTCTGGGATCTATTCTGCTAGTGGTGAATAAATTTTTTATATAAAATAAGCAAATTGGTGATTCCAAGTATAAAAAAAATTGTTATCTGAATTATCTGAGAAATACTTTTCAGATTGCTTATTGTCTTTATTTTATTTACTATTAAAAAATTTAAATTTAAATTTTATGAATATAAAATAGTAATTGCCATTTTTATACTGACTGTGCACATGTAAACTGTTGACTTCTGCGTAGAAATTTGGTAATCTCCTAATTTGTTTACTCAAAAAAAATCTTAGTCAATTTATAGCATACACTATTTTCTGTAGGTCATATATTCCGTTAAAACTTCATATATCTTTCATTTATGCCGTTTCGTTAACGTTTCGGACAAATTCTTGTCCATTTTCAAATACAATTTCTGATTTTAGACTACACGTCTAATTGTAGTGAATTGATAAATGAATCTAATTGTGTATAAATTATATTTCATCATATTATAAATCATATTGTGATTAAAATTAATATAACTCCGGCAGTATTTCGAGTTAGTTACTTAAAGTTTCTTGAACTAACTACAATGTAAGGAATATAAAATGCTGCAGAGATTTATTTATTACAGTCACTGGGTAATTTGATGGTATACAATTTATCGACAATTAGAGGAGTAGTCTAACACGAGATTGGTCTTTTTCTTCTTCATTCAATACTAAATCAGCCTTATTTCATGGTTATTTTAGCAGTTTGATTTTTTTTTTTACAATTTATTATGGCGGGAGTATAATCTCGTGAAAAAGACACCCCTAGCTATTGGGTTCGAAAGTGGATAAGAATATGTCCGATACGTCATTCTATGCAAGTTAAGGAACCAGTACTATCAATTTAAACAATTGCCCCTTGCCCAACTGTAGGTTCGGTCACTTTAGACATATGGTTCCATGTGTTCACATTTCATTACAAAAGAAACTCAATAAAAACAACTACGTCCCCATACGGCCCTTGAGACCATTCTAACAGGCCTTTCAAGTCCTTAGTATCCTATATCAAAAAGCAATGGCCTGGTACTCAAGCAGGTACATGCTGTCGTCTAACAATGGACTTGCATCAGTCAAACTATTTTATGGTTAACATGTGTAAGTCAGTGCACAAAAGTCTTAGGTCCTGGCGTCTTTCTTAGAAATCAGACCTCCCAACTTCTCGCCACGCCTTTTCCCCCTTCCAGATACTTTACTTCTAAATATCATAGGCTCTCTACCTCCCCCACCTAGTCTCCTAAAATTATCCGATTGGTCAAAACCCCTTCTCCTATTTCACTATTTTTTCCTACCCCCTCTTCCCAAGTGTTTATATATATTTTCTAGACTAGATAGCTAAGTAAGATATAAGTTAGAAGATAGAGACTGAGTAACAGTAACATGTAGTTCTTGTAAATATATTAGAATAAAGTCATTTTAGTCTTCACTGATTTTTTATGATATGTAACTTGCATAAATAAGATATGTGAATTTTTGAAGGCGTTTGATTTTTGAAGTAGTTCTTAAACAGAAAAAATATATTGATGTTATTGTCTGAGATACTTTCTCTCTTGGTATATGCACATCGTCCTGATAAGCTAGGCAACCCGGACTTCAAATTACCAACGTAATAATGTTTTGTTTTATTATGCATTTCTGCATTACGAAAACTGGGACAATTTCCGAATAAATATGACATGAGTTCAAATGAGTTTCTCATTCCAGAGATAGAGTGAGGCACATGCCCCGGCGGTCGCATCACAAACATGAAATAGAGGTAATAAACAAACCGAAGCGGTAACTTTTGATCAGACGGAAGATATATTTGCCAGGAGTTGTATCGAGCTAATTTAAAACCATACTTGGCTTTGCCCTCTCATCTCTCCAACTTGCTCCACATCTCATAATTATAACCGGGAGAGGAGGGGGGGGGGTAATATCTATACCGCGGGCCCAGCACATACACCAGATTTACAAATTCAAATCCCACACTAATCCATTCCACCTCCTCCCTCTCTTCCAGTTTGAATTCATTTAGCCATTCTCTCTTCTCCCGGCTCTTTCTCTTTCATCAGGAGTCAATTCTCCACGCTTCCGTGCTTACAAGTGGCCACTTTTGCTATTTCGTTTTGTATCCGGCAGAGGATTTTAATTATTTTTCCCCCTGCCTAACTTATTTAATCTAATTACTTACTTATTAATTTTCCCTTATTCCTTTTGTATACTCATTTGATTAAATTAATTTAACAATATATAAGTTATTAGTTTTAATTTATTTTTAAACTATTTTTATTTTCTTGTTCAAGACTGGTAGTTTTATTAATTATAACAAACATTTATTTATTTAAAAATAATTACATGTCCTACGTTTCAGCCAATTCGGCCTTTATTAAGGATAACCTAATAAAATAAAAGCTTTATTATTAACTGTATAAAAAAATTATTAATTATAATTTGCATACCCAAATTTTAGTATCACAGCCTCACTTTGGTTTATTTATAATTCGGAAGCTGTTATGCTCGAATCAATTTAATACATAAATTGAACATATTGAACACATAAAAATAAACTATTTTTAATTGATTTTATTTTAAATTTTCCGCCAATTTATTGATTATCATTTATATATTTTGTTAATTGGTTCCTAAGATTAATTCTTTGTTAACTTATGTATACATTATTTTACTTTATATTACCATTTAAGTTTTATTTTCACTTTTTTTAATTTTTACCATTTATTGTTTTTTCTTTCAACCTCCTCCTCCTTTAATATTGGATTTTTATATAGAGTTACGGTTATTGTATGCCCCTAATTAAATAGAAATCCAACAAGGAATTGGGTTCTGTTGTACAAATATAATTATATAAATATGAAGATAAAATTCTAACCCCTTATTAGTCAAATTATTTTCAACACGAATTTTATTTATCTGAAAGTAATTGAAATTGATTTCACCGTCATTTAGATTGTTCAGACCTAAAATATTGTTGCAGGAATAAGAAAAAAAAAAAAGAAACATGAAACCAAATATATTTTTGTCTCTTGTCTTACGTTATATATATATATAATTTAAATAATAAATACTTTTTGTTTATTAAAAAAGAAATATATATACATTTTTTTGTCCATAATTGATAAATCATTTTTTATCCGAGGTAAATATTATATTAGGGAACTCCATTCCCTCTAACATACGTCATGTACCAACCCTTCCCTTGTTTAAAACCCTTCTATTTAACTACCTTTTACGTCACCAATCCATCCCAATTTTATAATAGTACAGATGTAACTACTTTTTTTTTATATATCTAGTCCGTTAGTTTTTTAATATATATATATTTATTTTTATCTCTGTATCTAAAATTATTTATATACAATTTTAATACAAGTTATAACACTGTTTTTGGGCAATATATGTTGTATAATTAAAATTACCTTATGATTGTTCTGAAGGGACCTAGTCCCAGAATAATAAACTTTTTTTCATAATTTCAAAAGCTTCACTGCCCAGTTGATTCAGTACATGTAGGCAATATTAAATTAGGGGAGCATTGATGAGGCGTGAAAACAATTATGCTCCCAGGATCGTTCATTGGATTAGCGTGCCGTGTTTTCATTTCGCGGATCTGATGCTTCTGTAATTGTAGCCGGTGATGGCGGTACCAGGGGACGTCCACACGCTAGCTCTCCGCCAGTCGTGTAAGGTATAATGGTTGCACTTCTCATGACGGAGTGTGTATGAAAGATTCATGTATGTTAGCAATATTCATCATCAACTTTATAAGCTATAAAAAAAAGTGGGTGCAAACTATATTATATCTGGTATATAAGAGAAATTAAATATTTAAAATTTAAAAATATGAATTTTAAAATAAACATTTTAAAATTAAAGATTTATTAAAAAAAGGATGTACCCACGATTGGAATATGGTCAAGATACTATAGCTACGGATTTATTATAATTTATGATTTATTATAATTAATTACCTTACGGATTTATTTATAATATGTATTATAATTTACTGACAAAAATCTTTGCAGTTGACAAAAAAAAAAACAAAAAACGATCTTTGATTCTACTTCAAAATTTAATGATTTACTTTTCAAGACATGTAGAGTCCAAAGAAAAAAAAAAAATAATAAAAAAAATATCCGACATTTTCTCCAATCTATGTGGCCATTTTTATTTATTTATTTTATTTTTTTGTTTTGGCACAAAAGTCTCCGTCCATCTAGCGAAGATCCCCGGAACTCATTGTTATCACCGTTCCATTCAATATCTTTTCGAATTGGAGGCCGATTTTCATATCATTTATCATTCATACTGCCATATCTCAGTAATTATTGAAGACAGGTAAAAAATATTGTGAAATCACTTTTTCTGACCAATAAATAAGGTAAAAAATTTCTTAACTAAAATAATAAAATTTCTTTAGAACGGATGAAAAGATTTTGTTACTTATTTTTGTCATAGGATTATCACAAAATACTATTCATGGCGTTTTAAAATCATAGATTCAAACAGAACCCCTTATTTACAACTTGAAAGGTCTATGAATAATGTCAAACTTATAAACACGGAAAATAATTAAAAGATATCCCCATGAACAAAAGGCTCCGTTTGTGTGGTTGGTAAATAAGCAGTTGGTGCCCTTCCCAAGATGAAATATTCACTGAGCGATCATCAATTAACCTTTACAATATTCACTGAGCCAGGTAATGATAGCTCTCCATGGAACCGGTTAATAGTTGGTCAGTCAGCAATACTTCCTTGTGGGCGTTTCACCACCTTAATGTCGCTAACCGCTCAATAGGATATATTTTTCTATAACTTTGTCTCAAGAGAAAAAGTTACTCAACACTGAGGAAAAGTTAAATAATAATGCCTTTAATATGATTAATAATAGTATTGACAAAATAAGCTTTAATAAGTTAATACTTTGATAGGTTTATAGCAAGGTTTCAAATTATTTTTGATTTACAGTATGCAAACCAGTCTTACTCACAAATCAACAAAATTGAAAATTTAGTCAGGAATAAAACGCAATTAAATTATTAGTTTTTAATGCCTTTAGTAGAATAGTTTAAACATACTGAGGTTGTCTACACATGGAGCTATTAAAAATGAACTAAACTATAACTTCTGTCATGAACCAGGAAAAATTTAAGTTTTATAAACATTCAACTGTATTTTATGACTTGATACATTCAATTTTATGTATTGTATGTATCTCAAAATCTTCGTTTCTATTTCTTATATAATTATCATATTGATAATGAAGCACTGATTCAAGATAAAAATCATCAGTATCTATGATAGCCCGAAATAATAATATTGATAACTAACGATTTGGTAAACCGTAAATTATTTCAATCACTACTCAGTTCCTTGGAGTAGGTCTGAGGATATTACAGGTCTGTGTGTAGGCGGCCGAAGATATAATCTATTTCTGCAAATTGTCCGATTGTAAATATACCCATATCAATATGGTCTCTAAACCATATTTTATTTTTTGATTTTTAATTTTTTTGTTATCCTGTCTTTATTTATTTGTATTTTGTTATTATAATTTTTAAATTTGTAATGCATAATGGTATGGTATTAATATAGCGTGTAGGATATCTCAAGCTAACCCTAAAATTCAAATGTGACTCGATGGACTGATGAAGTTGATCTGAGAAAACCATTACTGTTATAACAAAACCTGTTGATGGCGTACTTGGAAATAAATAGAAATATTTTTGTTCGGTTTAATACCAATTTTAAAAAATAATATACAAGCAACTATTTTTTTTAAAAATTTTAAACCAGATGATCCAAGTATTAAAAAGTAACTATTTTGTCTGATAAGGAGGAGGTATGCTAAACGAGAGTCTAACTAATCAATTTTAACCATAATTAGAGTTTTCCTTCAAGTTAACCCGTCTAGATCAGAATCAAACCGGCAGGTAGTAGTTATCAAGGAATTTACCTTAAAGAGTAACTATAATTGAGAACTTAATTAGCCAACGCCATGTGCGTCTTTTTCCCAATGAGGCTACAAACCGTAAATTAATCCCCTCTTGTAGAGTACACTAATCATCCCATAGCTGGGTATTACGTAGAGAGGAATGCCGAAGCCCCGGTTATAATTGAGCATAGAAAATGAAGACGAGGCTATGGGATGCAATAAGACGAGGAAGCAAGTGGCTAGAAGTAAGCCCTTTGAAGTGGTTACACCTGGGGCAATATGCCACGTTCAAGTTTGAAACAATATAGCCCGTCCGTGCGCCCCAGGGACCTGGTTGTAAATCAAAAGAGATGGCTGGAATTTCCTAATAAATGTTTCAGCCTGCTTCCGCTAACTTGCCTGGTTTTTAACCGGTGTGGGCAAAATATGAATTTTATCGTTGCGAGGGGATCGGTACTCGACTTTTTAATAACAGCTAGCAAGGGATCGGATCCATGCATACTTCATGCACATGTATCCCGCGTGTTCCAGGCAGCTTGTGTTTACATCGCGGTAGGTAAGCCTACAAAGGTTTTCGCGCTGCCTTTCTAAATATCCGGCTCAGGATTGAAAACCATCCTTATGTTTTCTCCAAACACAACGGAATTCCAGAATTAGGTTGAAGTATTGTAAAAAATGGTAATGTGTTAAGTACGTAGTTTAGCACCAACTCCATTTGTCCAAAGTATCTCCTAACGTAGTAAATAATTTACAACGCTCTGCTTGAAATAGATTAATTAATTAATGAAAGATTGAGGTTAATAAAAAAATATTTGATTAATTACTTATATCTAAAAAATGAAAGGGCCAAGGACTAGCAGCTCTGTATGTGAAATCAAGATATTACAAAATAAAAAATATATTATTTTCATTAACATATTCTAAGGTTAGAAGGGTTTGTAAAGTATATAATCATAAGTACTAAACTAAGACGAATATCATTTATTAACAAAAGGAAATTAATAGGAATAAGTAATTATTTATGTTGAAACAAAACAATATTAGTAACTCTTCTCAAAAAAATTAATAAGTAGTTTCATGATCAACAATAATCAAAACATTATAATATTTCTGTTGTTGCTTAGAAAAAATGATGTTTTATCTGTTTGTTTTCAAAGGGCGTTTAACAGCCTGGTCATCAACGCCCGTTGGTTGTTGGTTTTGGTAAGGCGTAGTTGTTCCACGGAGTCATAGCTTTGGTATGGTGTACTGATCCGCACCAGTGGGACTCATTTCCGTGAGATTTGAAATATTATTTAGCTAGAAAATTATAATTTGTTTAATAATAGATATATATTTATATGTTTAATAATAATTTCTATCTGCCCTGGAGTTTCCTCATATGGAAGAATAATTGTAGACATAATGTCATATTTATCGCAGTTCGGTAAAACAGTGAGACCTGAGTGGGAATCACAAGTAGTACTCGAAGTAAATGCACTAGAGCTGTGGTTGTCTAAGGTTCTCCATAATGGACTGAGCTATAAAGCATATGTTTACTCCTAATATTTTGTTACAAATACTGCTATCAATTCTTATGTTAGGAACAGTGTAAATTGAATTTAATAAATTGTATTTTCCTATTTACAATACAAAATTGTACATTACATAATATTGTATAGCTAATACAAAAAATAATGTAATAGATTTATTTCAGCCTTTTTATTGATTTTGTAACATTTTCACCTGAAAAAAAAAAAATTAAAATTTCACTATTTTAGCTTTAAAAAAATGGAAAGAATAAAAATTAAACATAAATAATTAAATGAATGACCACATTATTTCAAATTATGAAGATGGTCGGGGTGTCGTAAAGTTTACTTTTTTTTTTTATTCTTATCGTTGTCTAATTTATATTATAACTATTTTTATTCCTTCTTTTTGTTCATTGGTATATAATTTTCTTTTCACTTATAATTTACATAATTTTAACCATACTTTAATTTACCTTTTTGTATCTCATTAGCCTACTATATTTTTAGTTATTTTTGTATCTTTTTAGCCCTGATGAAGCTCTACAAAGGGGGGCGAAATGTTGGACGTTAAATAGTTATAAAAATAACATTTTCGTGATTTGAAATGCTAATGAATTCTGTTGCAAATTTTGAACCTTCTAGCATGCATATTTTATACATTACGGATCACGTGGCCTATATTTTACATTTTACAAAATAAATTAAAAACTACCATTAATAGGATTTATATGAAAGCTCAAACTCCCAAGGGATGAAGTTTCCCTTTTTTTATAGAAAATTCTTCAATTTGAAAATTGTAATTATTTAATAAACGTAAAGTTCAATAAAAAATTGCAGAGCACATAAAAAAATCTAATTAATAAAATTTCATAGAATGCTGAAATAATATTAATGATTTATCTCAGAAATTAATATAATAAATTAAATATCATTATAAGATTTTATGTTACTTTTTTTAATTATTTTTATGTTTGTAAAGTTGTATTGAAATCTGCGAAACTTAGTTAGTATTCTATTATACTATATATACGTATTAAATAAAAAAAGAAAAGTAATTGAAGAATAACAATAAAATAAATAATTTTAAATCAAAATGGATAATAATATAAGCACATAATAAACAAACATAGGTAAATAAGTGAATTAAAAATAAGAAAACAATGAAATTATAAATTATAATAAAATAAATCTAGACCACATTCATATAAATATATTTAGCTCAATACCAAATGAACTTTTCTCGTACGCTAATTGTTACTAAATGAGTTTTTATAAATCTCCTAACCTGACATTCGCACCCACGGACCACACTTCTAAGGAAATGGTCTTTTATAGAACCTTGCTCCCTCATTTTGGCGTCAGTCTTGTGGCGAAACAAAGCTGGATCTTAGCGCCCGGCCGAACGCCATTAAGTATTTTTGCCCGACTGGCAACTTCTCCTTTCAGACCGTCGCTAATTAATTCCGATGAATGAGTGAATTAGGCGTCAGTGAGTGACGTCGGAATGTAAATATGAAAATGGATCTCACCCCTTCCCCGTGCTGTGGTTTTCACTTTAAAAGTCCACCTCCCTCTCACAGTTTGACACTTTCTATCTGAATATTCATTATCTCAGTTGTTGTTGTTAAGAATTTGTTTCTGAAAAGCTAAGCCGGAATTAGACTTGGAGGAGGAATGGGGTCCTGATTCCTCAAACCTCAATCCATTCAGTCTGCAGTTGGCTCTACTTACATATAAATGTGTGTGTATATATATCCATTTTAAGGAAAATAAGAGGAATTTGAAAAATCTTGATACACCTACATTTTGAATATAAGTTAGGTAATTAGAAGATCTTCGTAGTAGTAATTACAATTAATTTTGTTTTTGGGAAGATCGCTGGTTGACCTTGTATGATAATAGGAATGGTAGATGTTCCGGGTGCGGTAAAATAAAAACTGAATTTGAGTTTATGTGATGAAATTATTTGAGTTTTTCTTTGACCGCACCCAGACCATCTACCACCTTTTCTCTATATTTTTTATTCTAAATGGATTTTTTTTATTCACTCTGGATGAAGCTCTGCAACGTGGGGTAAAACGTTGGCTCAGTATAAATAGTTTATTCACTATTTGAGTTTTTCTTTGAGCGCACCGGGACAATCTACCTTTCCTGTATTTTTTAAAATTCTAAATAGATTATTTTTATTCATTCTGCATCACGCTTATGAAATTAGGTAAAAAATATGTTTTCTTTGACACAATGTATACATTTATTATACATAAGTAAATTCAAATAATAAATAAAACAAACATTTTAGCGGCCTTATTGCCCTTCATCTGACTAATTAAAATCATTTCAGCACTAGTATAAAATTATATGATAATTCAGTTATCAGTTTCGTTCTATACTTGTAAGCTGAATGTGGTTTCATTAGGTTCTAGGCGATGGATGTACATGAATCTCAATAAATTTGAACCTTATATTATTCAAAATGGTTACAAACTTTGTGTTAAAACAAATATTATAAGCTTTCATACTATTATCTGACAGTGATTAAATATGTATATGATTCTTTGTAAATTATTTCTTTTGAATGGAATTTTTTTCTATGTCAACAACAAACTAAAGAAAAATAATAGAAAATTAGGTTATAATTGCTCTATAGTAGAGCAATTTATGTCTATTTTTAGAGGTTTCTAGTTTGTTTTTTACCTAATTTGCTAAATTTTTACGTTAGTGTTAAATTATTGTTTGTTTTTATACCACTTCATACCTCCATTATCGTTTCTGCTAACCTTCAGTTTGTTTTGCGAATTAATTTTTCTTAGAACCTAAATTTAAAAATATGACTTTAGCCTACTTCACAGAAATGACCTTGAACAATTTAAATTATAATCGGAAAATGGAGTATTATTTATTATATCACAGGACCATTGACGCTTTTTTTTTTTAAAGTAGTTACTAGTGTTATTTTATTCTATATATTTATTATTTTATGTAGTTAGAAAGACAGTTTAGTTAAAAAGGCTCTGTGTTACTAACTTTCAGGTCCGGGTTCGATTCCTGCAGTAGCAAATATTTTTTTATTCTGTTACTATAGCCATGAGTTAACACTTATGGGTTCGGGAGTTACTGAGCTACCCCCCTCCCAACATTACTATATGATATAGTAAATAAATTAAAAAAAACACCCAGCCTCTATAAAGTCCGTACCATTAATTGCGCAGAAAACCTGGTGATAGAGGGTGATCATGAACAAATTGCATCCTTGTACTGTTCTTAAAACAGTACTTCCTTTCAAAAACACTGAATTCCTAGTAATTCATAGGTGGTAGCTGTTCAGTTTCTTTTAAAGTAGTAATTTTGTCATTATTATTAGTAATGTGTAATATTTTGAGTAAAATATTTCATTCGAACTCATAGAAATAAAAAAATAAATAAATAAATCTGATCCTTATAATTTACATTAGATGTTATTTACTATGGTATGAAATAGTTCCTTTACACAATACTAACTACATATAAATCATGAGCGAAGGTTCTATTGTCTATTTTTATTTTATAATGAATAATGTCTTAGTAATTATTTAAATGAAGGAAGGTACCTGATCCTTCTTAGATGAATATAGAGATGGATATGAACCACCTAGCGACCTCTCGACCTGCCATGCCTCAGAACCCCCCATCGATCTAGGACTGCTCTCACTTCGCCTGTTAGTCCTAATAATTCTCCTACTGTCAAGTCCCGGCCTGTAAATTACTGCAATCACTGACTCCGTGGTTGGTGCCGCCACTCTCAGATGTACCCTCTTGACAGACCTGGTCATCTCTCTCACTCTCTAGGAAAATCCGTGCTTGTTAAGCATATAATGACTTGCAAAGAGGTTAAAAAAATATGCAATGAAAAATGTAGATTAGTCCTACTATTTCTTTAATTATTTTATAAATATTCATATTTATTATTTAAGGTTTCTTCTAAACAAGTGATATTTCTGAAATGTTTTATTGATGAATAATCATTAAAGAACATTGTTGCAATAGAAAGAATTTTCTACATGAAGATTTATACTAATGACATTTTATAATCAATATTAAGTCAAGTAAGTTCTCAATTTTTTTTAAGCTGCTTTGTCATGAAATATTGCAAAATTCTATATTTAGAATAATATATGACGATTAAAAAAAATATTTGAGTCCCTTAAACAACATTAAATTACCAACTAGTCAATATATTACCAGTTTGGACAATACAGGCTTAATCAGGACTTCTAAAAAAAGATCACATAAATGCACACAAGATGTAGCAGTCTCTCATCAACCTGCCAAAAAAATACCAAGCAAGCAGGGACAGTAAATCGTTCCAGAAGATTTTAATATGGATTATGCAGTTAAAACAGTAAACACTAAATGCACGAGGCATTTTTAAATACTTGGTTTGTATTGTATTGATTTAATATTTCTATTTGGTCATCCCTTTTTAGCTGTTGATGTGAGATGTGCTATATATGATTTTCATTTGTCCTAACTTTTTTCTTTCAGATGATACGTTGGCTGATAATTTATTGATTGTTATTAGAGAGACCTTCTTTTGGATCTTCTCATGATATCCCCCCCCCACTCTTTCTCTCACACACACACTCCCTCTCAAAATGGAACCAACCCTCTAAACAGTCAAATCCATCACTCTCACACCTATCTGTTAACTGCCTAGGAAATCATTTAACCCAGCACGGGGAAACTTACTAACAAAATATGTTATATCTCAATATTAGAAGGACCATTTTTGCAAACAATGGAAGCTGTTTAGTTGCCTGTTAGTTAAAATAATCATTAAATATGTTGCATTTATAAATTGCTTAGCTTCCACATCACTTTCAATTCTCACCTAGTTCTACTGTGTGAGTTGGTTTCGGTTCGAGTTTATGTTTTTATCACCTTTCGATTGATGATATAATTGAAAATGTCGAGACGTTGAAGAATTCCGTTCTTAGTGTCGTATAGATAGGTTAGGCTGTTTCGTTCCTTTCCCTACTAAGTGTACTGAAAAGGTGGCCGTCACTATGGCGATACAGACCACGCCACCGGGGTTTACCGATGATAAATTTCCAATGAGTTAGTCCGAGATGAGCGATGAATATTTCAGAAGAGCGGGATCAGTGTTTGCGTTGACACCGAGCGCTGGGAGTGTTCGTCTCCACCTCTCTAATGAGCAAATAACAGCTCTCATCATAATTCTATCTTCTGTTGGATTCGATTTATTAACATTCGTTTAGATCGCACTCCTAGGCCCTCCCGCCTTGTCTTCCTCGGCAATGGATGAAATATGTATGACTCCGACCTGGCTCCCCTTTTTGTAATATGCGTAACCCTTTGTTGTGCCAGTGAATAATTCGTTGTTCGTACGGCGGAAGCCACCTCGGGTGGATGAAATATGTAGGCTGAGTCAAGAATTTGTTTTGATTGGCCCGCTGTCCCATAGCTATATCATATTAGGGCAGGTATTTTCTTCCATCTCGTTGTTTATTATTCACTGAATATAGAATGATGTGTGTTTGTTGGACCATCAATTTCCTTAATCTAAGGAGGTACAAGATAGTTTTGTTAATTTGATAATACTTTTCTCAAAAATAGAATTTATATTCATATTAAAATTTGTAGTGAAGGTAAAGAATTTCTTATTATAGTTTTAGTTATTATTTTTACTATTGTCGTGGTATTATAAATCATCATTATTTTTTTTTTTTTATTTCAATACATTGATTTTAGCTATCGAATTTTTATCGACCGTTTGTTGAGTTGTTCCAATTTTGCCCTTTTATATATATATTTCTTTTAAGCATAATAATTTTCACTTACAATCAATTCCTTTTTCCATTTAAAATTTGAGTTGTTCCAATTTTCCCCTGTCTTTTTTTCTAATTTTCTTTTACGTTAAAAGGTTTTTTCTGTTAGTATAGTTGCGTCCTTTGATTTTTGACTAATATTATGTTCCTACCGATTAAAGAAAATTTAGAACTTCATTTGTGTTTACTAATGAAAATCCTTTAGCTACTTTGGCATTTTTCAGAAATTACAGTAGTATACATTTTGAAAAAACATCCGTTTTTTATTCTTATGTAAAGTGAATAACGGTGCAGTTGTTTTCTGAAAAATAGTAATTTCTTTAATTTTTTTTTTATTTTCACTTAGGTAGGTTGTTAAAAAAAATCTTGTCCCTTAATGGAAAATTATATTTTGTCATTTGATACTATGACTATCATAAAAATATAAATAATTAATATAAAATAACATTTTATACTTATTTTGTTTAATAAATTAAATTATATTAATTATAATAAAATATATTAAATTTAATAATTATTATTATTTGAGAATTTATGGAAATAAGGGGCAAATTCATACTTTGTAATCCCTACTTCAAACAAATAGTGGCATTATTCAGTCTTTATATAATTAGTTATTATTGTAATAATAATAGCTAATTATACTTTGAAATTTACCAAATATAAACACCTTCTTAAATTGATTTATCTTGCCTCTGTAGTTCAGCGGTAGGCCTCACGTCAGAGAAGCATTAACGAAGATAGTCGCCTATTGTTACCGAAGACGACCAACCTTCGGACATGCGAAACCCTTATCACATCTATAATGTCTCGCTTTGTTCCAAGGTTTATGTATAGTGTATAGTATACCTTATTTATGTTCTGGTTCGTCAATTTTGATGTAACAGTAAATCAAACTTTACTCGTCGTCTATAGTAATCTATTTAAAAATTATCTGCATTGTTAGAACTGTTAGGATTGCAGAATATTACTTTATCCCATCTGTAAATTCTTTCTTTGTAAAAGCTTTTAAAAAATTACTATATTGAGCAAGAAGCAATTAAACGTGAGTAACACGCTTTATAGTTAGTTCCAGATCGTATTAAGTTTATGGCCCTTGTCTTGATTATCTGACTTTTAGCTGCCATTCGGCTGGGAATTATATGCCTTATTGCCTTTTATAGTAATCGGAGATCAAGATCTTGATGGTTTTCTTCAGATGCCAATAAAGTTATTAGAATTCATTAAAAAAAATTTTTAAATTAAATTCGAAAAATTTTCTATTCTTTTATAACTAGCAAAAATAATTAAATTTGTAGCACGAGAATAAAGGCTGAAATATGGTCAAAAGGTATACAATTTTTATTGGAAAAATGATAAAAACTACGATTAATTATTACACTAAATTATCCTTGAATTTATCTCCCAATTTTGTAGTTATTATTCCTATTTTTGTTAGGTTGAAATTTACTTTATATAAATATATATCATAATTATTTGTATAAGTATATATTATAACTACATTGTAAAACCTATTATGATTAAATATTAAAGTAACTTATTCGAAAAAATATATATATCTCCTACTCAGAAAGAAGCCATCAAATACTGACTCAGAACTACGTGATGACAAAGAGGGCACACAGTTTTTACACGGCGGTATATCCTTTCACCCTCGTAATATTTATTACGGCTCCCTCTGTTCCGTACGTCCTATATTATTTTCTGAACTGTTTATTTCATGGATTTATATATGAATATGTGTTCTTTTTAAATGTTTCTCACCGTGTGATGATTTTTTAATAATAATCAATTATTAATAAATATAATTTATTTAGTTATTAAGTATAATTCGATCTTCAGCGATTGAATTGTACTTACTAACCACTATTTTATAATTCCAAAAATAAATACTAAAATATTATATCACTCTTTTGCTTGAATAGTGGAACGTCTTACACTAAGATAAGTTTTAGAGATAGCACCGTAGGCTGGGGTTCCTTTCTTGACTTAAGTCGTCTTACAGACTTTTCTAATGCTATTAGACTTGTTAGAAATTAACATATAAAGAAACTTACAATATGATTACATGTTTATTATTAACACAGGTGAAAAACGTTTATAAACACGAATACTATTGATTTATTTTCAATATTAACTCCAGAAATGAACGGTATTTTTCTAAGAATACACATTATTCGACAGTACATCTCTTTATCGTATGGGCCCAGTACTTCAAAGGCATAATACAGTTAAGGATGCAATTTAAATGGAAGTTTTCTCCGACTTTAGTCGACCATTAAAGATATCAGAGCTCCTAATCAGACTGAAGCCAGTGAAGCGGACTAAATAAATTAGAAGTGAGGCCCTATTTAAGAGGGTGTAGCCCATGAATCTCACCTGTTCCTCCCCCACCCCCAAGCCAATTACCTGTCTTTTTACACAGTCTCCTCCTCATTCGTCGTAAGCATTTTCGTTCTATAGTATGGATTTTTACGATGACTTAATTTAAATATTGTTTATTTCAAAAAACCGGTTGCAAGAAAATCAATCAACATTGATCAATACTCCTTTGAGTGGCATTCGCTTACTCCTTTTATCAATTTACAATTAAATGAAATCACATTTACCCTTCGTCGTAAACCTACTGACTGGACTACAGTTTCATATAATGATGTTCCTCTTACCCCTGTCGAACAGATCGGCTACCTTGGACTACATTTGGACAAACGATTAACCAGGAATCCTCCCTCCAGACTGAAAAGACAGGAAACTGCATGTCGATTTTGACTATTACAGCACTTACTAGACAAAAGGTATAAACTTCCAACACATTACAAAAGACTGATCTACATGACTGTAATAAGGCCAATCTGGACATATGGAGTTGAGCTTTGGGGCTCCACTAAACCTTCGAATTCCTCTCGTGTTCAATCCTTACAATGCAAAATTCTTCGTAAAATCCTCAATGCTCCTTAGTTTGTCACAAATAAAATCATACATAAAGACCTTAATGTTCCCTATGTAACCGATCTAGCCCGAACCAGATATCACTCCTTCCATTATAAACTCTCTAACCACTCAAACCCCCTAGTTTCTAATCTTGCATCCTCTTCCATTCCTGACAATCCTCCGAGGCGCCTGAAAAGAAGATGGCCAGCTAATGTAAAATGTCAATAGAGTGCTACCAATGGGTAGTTTCTCTACACGCCTGTAACACTCCAATTTAACTTAGATCGGATTTGCTAAATGTATTATAATGTACAGTTGTAAATAGCAATAAATAAATATTTAAAAAACAAACAATTAAATGACCTTTAATATCATTGAAATAGTCCGCTTGGGCCTGAATAACAAAATTTTATAATTTGTTATCAACGTGTCGTGCTACATATCCGAAGAGGTCTACGACATAATGTGCCGCATATTTAGAATTAATTAAATAAATATTATTGTGTGTGACCGCTGTCATCTTTTTGACAAATGATATCATTTTATCACTTAGTCAAATCCAACCTAGCATTGGTGAAGACAGTTGATGTCGAAGCAGTGGCACACCCTCCCCCAAAGCCACCTAGGAAGGAAGGCGCCCATACAGAACAGGTAGACAAGACCCTTTATTGGATGCTCCCGACATTGAGGACAATGGCTGTCTCTGGAACTCCCGCCTCTTCTAATGAACCTCTGGTCTCCTAATGTTGCGGATTATCCAAGAGGGTTCCAATTGGAATTGTTAAATCTTATTCATGCTACTGCTCCCTTAGCGTTGGCGTGAGTGCTAATTTAACGGGTAGCCGTTTCCACTGCTAGAGTCCAGTTTAATCTTATTCATATTAATTTAATCAGTATTTCATTTACATTTTAGATACTGTCAATGTTACCGTTCATCTCGTTGTAGATGCTTGAAACGAAAATCAATAGTTTCAATCGGAATATTTTTGTTTTTAGTTCCAAATGTGTTAGATTTTTCTAATTTTTTTTTTACTTTTGGATCTGTCTCATTTACTGAAAAATGAGTGTGACGCAATCATTCATGTTTCACTTGTACTAACGGAAGAACATCGTTATTTTTTGTTTAAACGTGGTAGTGTAGATAAACATAAATGTGTTTCTTGACTCCTTCCTCCTCCCATTGGTATTATAACATTTGTTTCAGAACTTTGTAATTTAAGATATACTGTTTCTTGATAGGAGTTGATGGTGTCCGACCTCATTTCATCTGTTTTATTTTTTTAATTACATTAATATGTATTTTAAATGAAATCAATTGTACCCAAAATAAATTCTCTATTTTCTCAAAAGTCCAACGTTTCAGCCATTCATTTATATAAAACGTTTAATTATTATCACATTAACTCTATTACACCTTGCTATCATTACAATCGAAACGATCATATAGAATAATCGAGTTTAAATTCATGATTTTTGCTAATCTGGGCTGAATAATCATCACTTTCTATTCACTTTAAATTTTTAATAACAAAAATATTTCTAAATCAAACTACACTATCAGATTATGTTTAATGTAGGTGATATTATTGATTGAAAGGATTCATGATTTCCTCATTTTCCTCTCTGATGGTGGGGCTTGCCTTCGGTACATGTAAAAGCCTGTAGATTCCGATCCATCGATCCAGTAACCATCGATTCCTCGACAGAAACTGTTATTGATGAGACGAGTTAGTGCCTTGGTGGGCTGTAACCTACTTAGAGTTGAGGCGGGACTAGGTAAGGAGTTGGGCGGAGTAAATATGGATTAGCCAGAGGAGGCGGATAGTTGTGCGGGAGTGGACGACTGGAGCAACTCCTCGGCCTTATTACATTAAGAGGATCAAAGGAGCCAGGAGGCCCGAGATATTTAATCAAATTCGGAAGGTGAACCGTTAACGGGGAACTGTCACTTTGAAAGGAGCTCTCCCTTGGAGCCAGTGATTGTGTAATCAGGAGGTGCTGTGGTAGCCGCATTACCATCTCCTTGACCGGGCATTAGCATCAACAGCGGCTATTCAAGGAGCTTCACAAGAGGGGGGGCACCAGCACACCACCCTCCAATTATCTAAATGGTCCAGTCCCGCACTGGCCACTGTCTTTGGCTGGTCCCTGTGACCTTTGGATTGCCCTCTAACTCTCAACTGCGTTATTGAAAATCGACGAATATCCACTAAATTGATTTAAATGAAAGGATACTATTAAAAATCGTAATTTACTTTCCAACAAGTTAGGCGTTAAATTTGGTGACTTTAACCATATTACTTCCTTGCATTACCATTGGATAAGTTATAGAGCAATTCTGAACGTTAAGGAATACCTTACTAAAGCTTTCCTTTGAATGAATACCTATACTTTCCTTTACAAGATTAACTCTTATTATTTTCTCAAAAACTATTGGTTTCTTACAACTTATAAACAAATATTTTCTAAGAGAAGCAAAAGTTCTTACAGATAGCCTTTGCAAGGTTCTTCCTTAGGTACGCTCATAAATAAGACTAATAGTATTTCTTTATTTCAAGATCTTTCATGGCTTGTGATGGTGCAGATTGTTTCTTATAAATTTTACTTGAATGACTTCCCAAACAATTATAAATATTGTTTGAGCTATGCAAAATTTATAATTTATTTTATGTTTATTAATTTATCATATTGATATATTTATACTATTTCATAATCTAGCTATAACATTGGATGTACCAATGAAGACCTGCGGCAATAAAGAGATTCTATCAACATCAAAATCCTTCTCTTCTTCTGTCATAAAATAATCTTATTCGTAAATTATTATGGCTATTTAGTTCTGAATAAAGTCGACTATATGATTACACTAAAACTACTATATTGACAGATGTCAATAATGTTTTGTTGAAATATTATTTATCTATGTTTATCAAATGTTCTTATACCACATTAAGAAAACAATGTTATAAAATGGGACTCTTCTATTGTAAATATTAATTAAAAAGGGGTGTAACATATTTACATAATTTATTTACATAAATACTATATATTTAGATATATAGAAACTTTATTTCTATTTCTTGTGTAATATAGGTTGTTCACTTACTTCATGTTAAAATATATTCTAATTTAAACATGTTTCTCTACAGTATTTAAGATTATTAGATTCGGCAATATCCTGATGGTAGAGCAGGATGCCTTATAATGCTGCTCAAGCTGCCAATCTATTGCAGACATTCAAACACCCCCAGACTGCAAATACACCTCTAACTCAACCCTCCCCTGGAAGATTATGTAAATAATAATATGTAAAGAAGAATATTAACTCCCACCCCCGTTAGATCTCCTAATTGTAAATTCAAGTAGCTCTAGGGGAGGGGGGGAGGGGATAGAACATATGTTGTCCATAAATATCTCAGAGGCGGTGGATAATGCTCGGGCTCCGACCATAACGTCCCCGTTGGGAGCTCGCATACATTTTAATTTAAAACACCGATCCCCTTCGTAATTACTCCTTTTATGATTTATTGTTTTCTATCTTTACTTAGGCCGTGCCCACCTTGCCGCTTTTCGGAGGGGAGGATACTGGGGAAGAGAATTAAATTCTGGAGGAAGTGAAAAAAAAAAATCGAAGAAAATCGGAACAGAAGGTGGAAGTAATACCGGTGGAGATTTATAATATTCGATAACCGTTGGCCTGGTCGTATTTTAGACTTTTATTAAATTAGGAAGTATTATTACTCTAGCCTTATTTTACAACCATTTTTTTTTTTTTTTTTTTTTTATAAGTATTGTCGTATACCTTAAAACTGCTTAGTAACTTAAATAAAACTGCAATTAATCGGTGCTGGGAAATAAAAAAAAGTTTTAAAAATTATATTATACATAAAAATATACATCCTCCCATAGGGAATCCATCCATCATATAGAGCGCTTAATGGAAGATTGTATATTAATTATACAATAATTAGAATTTTAATAATTCCTTGATGTACATTAATCTTATGTTATTAATCGGTTAAATTCCGATTATTAATTTTTTTCTTACTTATTTTATTAAAAAATAAGTCTCTTTTTCTGATTTAAACTTAAAATCATTATTGGAAGAGAAAGAAACTAATCTATTAAACGGTATTTAGTTGAGTGTGTTCCCAATGTAATTCCACAATTAAAATTAGCCTCAAGTATGGGTTAAATTCATGCCTAAAAATAAAAAAATTATTTATGCATTAAGCCCCATTGGCAGTCAAGAAAGGTATAAAAATAGCATGGAAACTATTTATTAGTGACAGACTTTGCAGGACAGCGAAGGTGAAACGTATTTCAAAAATTATCACATTCGTTCAGTTAATAATCTTCCTACGTATTATCCACAAAAAAAACTGCATTTTTCTCTTGGTCATTTCTCGAATTCGAACATTGCTGCCCTTGGAAATCTCTTGATTAGGAAAATGGTGATGTGAGTTTTTTACACTAAGTTAATTAAACGATTTAACAATGTCAACTGTTTTTAAGATTCACGCCACTTTCCAATTTTAGGCACTTTTTAAATATTGCTCGATTTAACTATTTTAAATCTTCTCTTCACGTTTTAACTTAATATTTCAAAAGTGATATAGATAAAACGGGATTTTAATAGGGCAGATTTACCGGTAAGGATTGGCTTCTAATATTTTTTGTGTTATAATCTGTGCTATTCTGATATACTTGAACAGTTTTTTTTTTCAGGTCGTAAATGATGGTAGTGATCTTATTACGGGCAATATAAAATACATAAAATTTTCACCCATCTCAAATAGTTTTGAATATTTACATATAGAAATTTTTTATCTCAAAATAGCCTGAAAATATGCGTTACCTATAAAAAATTAATTTCATAATTTCAATATTACTAAGTCAATGTATTAATAAACTTTATACTTCTCGCACTGCTAGATTTTTTATTTTGTTGTTGTTTACTATCTTAACCAAGAGTTATTAGGATTATAATTAGATAATGACCCCATAATGACTCTGTACAATGAACATTTGTCTTTCTTGGGGGGAGGGGAAGAATACAATATTTAAAATGGGGAAAAAAAAGGAAAAGAAACTAATGAAGCAAGAAAATAAATCATAATGGTAATACATTCTAGATAATGGCCAGCTGAGCCACAGCCTTGGTAATCAGAAGCGACACCAACTTTCTCTTTCTCTCCTTAATTATTTTGGCGGCAGAGTTTTCCCTCCAGGGCGCGAAGATTTACATAGAAATCCCGGGAGGCTGAGAGAGGGAGGAAGTCAAAATTAGGAAGTCTCGGTTTGTCAGTCCTCGTTTCTTAGGATGGTCTCTTTGTTCTCCGCAGTAGGTAATATTGTCTTCTGTGGGAGTGATGATGGAGATGGGATGGCTTTCTAATGTAATGTTTTCTTCTTGTTTCTCATCGCAAATATTGAAATTTCTCTTCAGCTCTGTTCATACACCCTCATGAGTAATATTGCTCTAATTTTCTTAATCTTTAAATATAAAAAATATATACAGAAACTAAATAAGTAACCATACTTACTGTATGGCCATACTTACTGTATTACTGTAATTAACAAAGGCTCCACGGTACGTATATTGTTAGATTTTACACACTGACTTACATTAAGCAATAATAAAATTCACCAACTTACCATCAGGAAAGAAATATACGGCTGATATGTCTATTAATTCTAAGCGACTTACAAGGAGGTAGGTTTAGAAGTATGCCGGGCTTAGTTCTTTTATAAATAAATTATTTATATTTTTATTCATATTAGTTTTGTAGAACTCTCTTGTTGGGAACAATTAGTTTTCTGTGCTCAAAGGTCTTGGAGTCTTTGAATCTGTACCAAATGCTACATTAAGAAAGCCATATAAGTACCATAACCGTAATCACTCAGTTAATAAAACCTACACTCTTCACTCTAATGTACTTTGATAACTTTAAAATAAATAAATACGCCTGCCAAAGGTAGTGGATACCAGTGTAATATTAATGTAATTTTTAAAATTGGAAACAATTTGTTCGAAGTGTTACATTTTGCTCAGATTTTGAATATTTCTCCTCTTAATCCGAAAACTAATGGATTCCAGAAGGGATTTAAGAAAGTTCTAGATGTAGAGATTGTTGAAATAATCCCGTCTAGAAGTTGACGACCCCGTGTGTGCTGAGAGGGTTGTCTGGAGGGAAGGTTAATTTCTGCAAACACCTCAGTAATTGGTAGAACCCCCCCCCCTTCCTCCTCCGGGGCAGAGTCAATTTTACAACTGTCAATATTGTAATAATCCTTTCGCCTCCTTCTGCTGACTGGTCCTTCTGGTAATTAGAAACTTCAAGAACTCTGGTGAACCCTCCTTGTCGGGTAAAAAACCTCAATCCCGGTTATTAGCTCCTCCTGGAGTCTGTCAGCCCATCAAGCTCTTTGACAGCGGGGCTTCGTTATTCAGGCTTAGCGGTGGCAGTCCTCTGAGACGTTTAATTGTGAGCATGAGAATTTAGAAGAAGCTTCCAGACAAAGCATTCAAGCATAAACAAAATTAATGTTGAAAAGACCTTTAAGTCCTGATTTTCAGTTTTTGTTTTACTATTGCATATCTCTAATGCATTTTTATATTTACCTTATATTAAATCACGGTTCTCAATTTTATTTTTTTTATTTTCAGTTAGCTATTATGAAATACATAGTCCGGGAAAATATTGTCATTGCGAAAAATTTCCAATTTCTATTTTCAACGAGAATACATGTTTTGAGGTCAGTCTAGTCCAAATAACCAAATCTCGTAAAGATGACAGATAGTGTAAATATAGAGTCAAAAATAAATTTTACTTTATTAACTGTACAAAAGAAATTAAATGAATGAGATTAATACTAATGGTGCTATCGACTAACTACAATTGGACATAGAGAACTTTGAGATTGGGTTTATTTTAATTTTATTTTTACCTTTTTTGGGCATTGTTTAAAGTAGAATTGTTTGGTTGCTGAAGTCTGTGGAATAATTCCGAACCACAACAACTCTTCTTTAACGTTAGGTTATTGGGAAATCAATGTAGGATAATTTGGCAGCTAAGAAGAACTGGCTGAAATGTTTATAACATTGAGAAAGAGTATTGATTAACTTAGGCGCTGACCGTTGGTTCAAGGCGTCTATTAAAAAAAGGATAAAAATTATTTCTCAAATCTATTAAATAAATGCTTTGATTACTTTAAAATGGCCAGTTTGCGAGCCTTGCTCAAAACGAAAAGTCGTACGAAACTTAAATTTCATATTTTGGTATGTTTAGAATGGTGTATGCCTGGAATATTACAGTTACGTTTTCGTTAAAATCGACTAAGTCCTACATTATGTAATCGATTTTCTCAAAAAAACTCTTCTCGATCTTGATTAACTGGGTATACTAATGTAAAACTTTATTTCATTATTTATGTATTGGCATTTACAACTGTATTTGAATAAAAATATATAGAGTAAATAATATAAAACTAAATAATTTTTTATACATTTTATATAACTCATTGAAATAGCTTAAATGCCGAATATTCATAAAATCTTTCTTTAAAGTACCTTTAATATTGTTTATTTGGAATAATAAAGTTTTTTTGTTGTTTACAGTAATGAAAAATGTATAAATACGCTCTATGAAAGAATTTGATGATTAATTACATGAGACAAATTGACAGCCGAGCGTGTCCGATCTCTCCCGATTGTAACTAAATGTACTCGTTATAGTTACGTATTTTTGAACTGTTTTATTCTTTGGCAAGATCAGTTGATATTTGTTATGCGAACCTTGAGAAACCCTGAAATACGAATTTTTATAGCAACAGTAAAATAAAAATTAATTGTTTGGAATTTTTTTCCTCCTATCGCGGTAAGTGAATGGGCGCATTATCAACATAATATAATTTCTTGTGTTACTTGTATAAATATATCATGATTACATGCCAGATACGGGAGTATCTAAAATAACTTAGTTATCGCGTGTGAGATACTAATAAAACAAAATTAAATTTCAAATGTGAAATAATCAAGGAAGATCCGTTTGTGTTTAGTCAGCTGTTCATTATAATTTTCCCTCGTAATTGATTGCATATGAAAGGGACCAGTTTTATTACCGTGCCCACGGAAGTATCGCTGTTATCGTAAGAGTTGTATCTTAATTGCGGAGTTTAATCGTTTCCTGGCGAGGAAAAGCCCTGATTAACGGTACACCCTCACGGCATGAGCTAATCAAAACTAACATTGAAAAATGTCAAAGCATGACCATCGTATTGGAACGCTCTTAGAATGAAGATTTTCAGTAGTGTATGGTCTCAAGTATTTATATAAAAATAGAATTTTAAAAAATGCTTTTATTGGGAATTTTTAATATTTACGCCTACCTTACGCCTAATGATTGGAAACAAATCCTCAAAACTCAGTAAATAAACTGTGGTTGCTTAATATTTTATACCTTTTATACCTATATGGTTTGTGAGATTAAAGTTCCATATATTTCTTTTCACTTAGTGAACAAATGCCTGTTATAGGGTAAAAATCAAATTATATAGAAATTAGCAGAAAACTATTAGTGTGCGTGTTACTATACCGTGGTCTATCCACGCACCTTGATGAATTAAATAATAGTTCTAGTTTCCGTCCTAGCAACTGCAGTGAAAAGAGTTTATTCAAGTATGGCTGTGGTCGAGCTATGTTAATATTAACGCAACAGTCACAGAACTAATAAAGAACTTTCGACTATAGATAAATAAAATAGGTGTAGTGAATAGTGGAAACACTTAGGAAACAACTATATGTCATTACTAAGTAACATGTGGCACTAGGAAAATGTTTTTGTAGCAGAAGATTAGATCATAAATTAATTACTACAAAAAATACAACTTTATTATTCAATCCTTATTTTTCTTACTCGACTCCCCCCCCCCCCCCCCAAAAAAAATAAAACATTTTCCTCTATCTTAATATTTTCCTATTTTCCAAATGCAGTGCCCAAAAAAGTTTAATTTTTCATTTTCCCGTCTGTTAAAAATCTGTATTTTTTTGCCTGCATTGTGTAATAGTTGTCTTCCCTTACCTGAAACAATTCCACACAATTAGGATAAACGTGGTAAAATCATCATTGCAAATATAATTACTAAAATTTGACTTAATATTATAAAATTTATACAGTAATATGTATAAAACATTTATTTTTCAAGAGGGTTCATTTGTTTTTTTTCGGTGGAACATCTTATAAATTTAGTATTTATATAGTTATAGGAATTTGATTGTTATTTATAGTTGTAAATAATTATAAATGGTTGGGTATATATGAATTAGAAAGGAGATGGTTAACAACAATTAAAACCTTTTTTTGAATTATTTATTAATAGCCAACTCTTCTACCCGTAGCAATATGTACATCTACAGCCATTCATAGCAACCTCGATGAAGAGGTACAATGTAGGTCAAAGTGTAGAGTCTAAATAAATTGTTTAAACTTTTTTTTAAAAAAAAATTTCTTAAACAGTTTTGATATAATTTATATACCGGAAAACACTGAATATACAATTGTTAACTATAAATCAAGAATTCAAACAGGTATGTCAGGCAATTATCTTTTATTTTTTTTTTATTACTTTTATTTTGTTATCTGTTTCAAATCACGTTTATTTCTAGCATATAACATGCTACATAAAATAAAACTAGTACAAAGTATGAATTGGGCCTCAGACTAACTTAATCCTGATGAAGTACCTTTTTGTGCTTTAAAGAATAAAATTTTCTGAAAAACAGGGGCTCTAGAAGCTTCCTAGATCTCTACCCCTCTCACAAGAATTGGATTTAAATTTTCTAAGTTCTCTGTTGACACTTATTTATAGACGGGAGGTTTAGTTACATCAAGTATTTTTATTTTCTGATATTTTTTTCTTTTCTTACAGTGTTAAATACATTTTTTTATTATTTATTATTTATAGTTATTTCCTAACCTATCAGAGGAAGGATATCTGACCGTGTTCTATAAGTATTTATTTTGCATATTGTTCATATGATTATGCGAAAATCTTATTTTAAATCGCTAATTTACCCATTTTTAAAATTAAAAATTACAGTTTGTTGATTTTCCTATAGTAATTTTATTTAAAGTTTAATTATATGTGAATCACACAGATGAGTTGCTCCCGAACAAGTGTTAAATATAGTCGAATGAAATCGAGAAGTTACGTAAGGCTTTAAATAGAACAAATTGTTTTCATATATTGTAAATATACTTTACTACGACTATAAAACATTAATTATATATACATGCTTTGTTGCCTTTGAAAAAGTAATCTCGTTTAGAGGAATAAGAAGTGGACACAAGACTCTTGGAAGCCATCCTTGATTCCGCCTGAGCTGCGGAAAAGAGGTTTTCCCCTCCTTTATCCGTCCCGTGTGTACTCCTCCATCCGTCATGCAGGTGTTGATCTTCCCCCTCGATTTTTCCAGCCGTGGAAATTAAAATTAGCGGGAACGGAGAGATTTGCATGAGGTAATAGGGATAGGGACAGAGGGCCTTATATTATTATTGCATTATTTCCGCACCCCGGATTTTTTTCAAACTCACCCCCTCTCCTTTTCCTTCGCTTCCCGATAAATCAAATCTCCCTCCTTAACATATTTCATATCCTCCACCCTCCAAGCTGTGCTCCTGGAAAACTGCTTAGTATGTCGCCTGCCTACCTTATGTTTTATCTATTACACCTTTCGCCTCCTATCGTCAAATCTTCTGGAAACCTGAAGGCATATTAATGTTGGAGTATAGTGTGATTTCTAAAGATTGTCTATGTATTCGTGATGTGGGGGAAAAAAATTGAAACTGATTTTTTTATATAGTTATCTGTATTTCTAAAATAATTATATTTATTAAAAAAATATGTTCAAAATTCTAAATAAAAATAGTATTTTAGAGTAGGTACAAAAAATTTATTAGTCAGATTGTTAATTCAAAGGAATGCAGAAGTAAAAAATAGGTTCCTAACTCCTAAACACCAATGATTACCAATAATATGTGCTATATCGCCAAGGGGCTCAATTAACGAGTATTCCATTTTGTCTATTTTTATTTCAATTATGTTG
Source organism: Halyomorpha halys (assembly GCF_000696795.3). Classification (NCBI taxonomy): domain Eukaryota; kingdom Metazoa; phylum Arthropoda; class Insecta; order Hemiptera; family Pentatomidae; genus Halyomorpha; species Halyomorpha halys. Next base: position 1,282,446 of record NW_027108392.1, on the reverse strand, counting down.
ATTTTTCACTATTGCCATTAATATTATAGCAGTAATATAAATGTGTTGTAATCATTGCAATATTATACAATATCTAACTTCAAACATAAAATCACTGTTAAAATATTTATATTATTTGGAGGTTTCGGTTTAATAATTTTACGCATATTAGCATTATTTATAGGAATTAATTTTAATTTAATATAATTTAAAAAATTGCTACTGTAATTAATTACAGTTGAATTTAGTATTTAAAATTTTATAATTTAATAAAATATTTTTAACTAATAATCAATGAATAACAATTTAACTCTTTTTTCCTTGAGCTAGTGAAAATTATAAAACATTTCACTATCTCAGTAAGAGGTTTTCATTTATTTTTAACTATATACTTACAACGGCAACTTTATTTTTGTCTAAAATAATCAGGAACTAACAAAATAAAAATTCCTTTAATTAAAAAAAATTCTGCGTCAAACAATTCTTGCAAGATGCATTATTCTAAAGCTACCCCAATAGTTTTATGTTGGTGCAAGGTTTGTTCCTAGAGTAATCGATAGTATTCATGATTTGGAATAGAAAAAGAGTCGCCTGCGCTGATAGTTTACAATATAAACCTAATTATAATTTTTTGGACCGGTTATTTTTTTTTCAAAATAATTATTAAAAACGGTAAGTGCTTGAATGATGGATTAAAAAAAATTCTTCCTCTAAAGTGCATTTAATATTGCTTAGTAGAAATAAATAACCACTTTTCATTGTTAGTTAAACTGTAGTATAATAAAAAATGGAAAAATACAAAATATTAAAGAATTCGATTAATATTAGAATAGTAGAAACAAGAGGACGAGAAAAAACCCAGACCACTCTCCTGATCGCATTCATGCGTATACAGCTTAATTATCTTAAACTGTTATATTCTTCGTAGAAGCAAAGTTTTTATCCCTTTTTCACCTAGAGAAGCCCTAAATGCACCAGGTTTTAATATGTGTAATCGAAATCTTGGTTTACATCGTATACAGTCATACTTATGACCGTTTATGTTTACTATATCTGAATAATAATTCGTGCCTTTCATACTCCCAGTATCTGAGAGAATGGCAGGAGTCCTTGTGCACAACTTCCTTCATCTGATTCATCAGCAGAGGGGAGAAGGAGAGGAAGCCGCACTATCTCTGGAGCGGGAGATGCCTATCTGCCATATTGAGTTATGATAAGAGCGGCCCTTGGAAGGGACAATGGCCCGTCAGACAAAGGGATAATTAGCCCCTGCCTTAAGGGATGAGCATTGACCGCCTTCTTCGAGGAGAGTTTTAAGGCCGTGTGTGCTTCGCATTTAAAGGCTCCCTCCAGAAGAAGGGAGAGAACTTTGCGCAACTTCATTAATACCTGCCGTACCCTCGTACCCTCTTAATCCGCAGGGGAAGGATGGTTAAAACATCCCCAGTAAAACCTCAGCAGGCACGCACTCAGGAGGGTCATCCATTATTGGGGCGACTTTCCACCGCTCTGCTCTTTCGTCTAAGACATCCGATGTTACTTCATCATCCTGCTGCCTGATAATGTGTTGTATTCTATATTTTATTATTTTTCAGATTTAGAATTGTTTTGTAAAATCACATTTTATTTATAACTGCAGCTCAAAATATTGAATACTGATTTTTATCTCGAGTGTATAAAATTGTAAACTTTATGGCTTAATATGTTTTATGAAGCTGTATTGTTTGCAAAAATAGGCGAGTGCCTTCATTCTTGGAAATTTTATAAATTAAAATAATACTTCCTACCATAAGAATTGGATATATTTTTTCTTTTAAAAATAAATATATCAGTTTTAAAGTCTCATATATTCCCTCAAATATTGACTTATTTTTATTTAAGTCAAAAATGAAAAAGACAATCCTTAATCCTTATACTATTACTTCTTGGATGTTTCGCTCCCGCAGTTATGAAACTTTGAGCTTTGATCCTTTCTGTTTTAGTCATTAACCAAACTATATTGTTAAAATTGTAAATTTGGATTCTGTTATATATTTAAATAATTTTGACTCACCCAATAATTCCGAAGTATATTGAGTAAGTAAACACAATAATGTTAAAATACTTATTTATTTGACTGTTTTCTTTTTCATTCCTTTTTTTGAAAAATATTAGATTATAGAAAGCGAGGACGGGGACACAATATCCTCGAAACGTCCTAGAAAAAAACAATTGTATAGATCAAGAACCATTGTGTTTTTAATTGGTGACCTTAAAGTAATATATGAGCTTTAAATATATTATAGTGTGAAATTCCATTGATGAAAGAAATACCTTAGCATTAAGAAATCATACTGGGTCATCTGGAACCTGTTGGCGTATTCTCCCAACACTCAAAAATATACATAAAATACAAATATAGGAAACTGCTTAGGAAGTCTTTAATTATTAAATAATACATTATGTACTTTGTTGGACAATAAAATACAATATTTCAAAGAAAAAAATTCAGACATATTGCAACTCGGTAACCGTCAAATCGGATATCGTAGTTTTCTTATTTTTACCGTAATCCTAAGATTGTTGAATATTGAAGATTGTTGTAGGTTGGTCCGACATGTTCTTGTACCATTAAATCAGATGGAGGTGCAATTCTAACAGAAATATTTTGGACGTCAGAGGAACTTTATTCAATTATCATAAGAAAACTATAACATCGTTAAACTTGAAATGTGGTTTAACTGACCAAAAAAATATAGAGGTATTCTCCAATATTTATGTGAATTTCTGAAGTTCTTAATAGAATTTTCTTTACACCAATTCTAACAAAATTAACATATTTTATTAGTGAATTAATTTGGCTTGTTGAAACTCTATTATATTTAAAGTAGTCAGGCCGTGAAAGCATTGTTTCACAGATTTTTTTCATTAGTAATTTATGGCCAATAAGAGTCAAGTATATATTTTATTTAATGAGTATGATAATTATTAATCTTTTTAAATATAAATGTTTTTGTAATAACGAATGTTTTCATATTCATTAGTTTTTGTGTTTATTATTTTTATACCTATTACTTTTTGTATTGTTTGTTTCTTATATTAATCACTTCTCGTGTTTATTTTAATGTATATGTTTCCTGAATGCGTGTAAATATTTGTTAAGTTATGTTGTCTTGTTAAATTGTACTGATATTGCTATATTTATAATTTTTCTTCTAGATAAACATTATTTTATATTTGTTAAGAAGAAAAAATGTATTGGGTCAAGAGAAAAAATATTGCTTGAGAGAGATACAAATTTATTTATAATATATTATTACATTCCATAAAACAGAAATTATGAAAAAAAAAAAACTGCAAATAATGAATAATAATAATAAAACTAAAATATGTGAAGGAAGAAGAAAAAAAAAAGCACATATCTCTATCATATATTTTAGATAAATATTACAACATAAATTAAAAAAAAATTGTTTGATTAATTATATATGCTGTGTATGTAGCACCCTGATGCAGTTCAGCAGCACTCATTTTTAAATCAAGTTTTTTATCTTATTCCTCGGCTTCTCTTTTATTACTAAAGTTTATTGTCTGAGAATAATTTTTTATTTATTTGCCGATTAAATAACTAAGAGTACTGTTGAAAGACTTTTTACTTTTTTAGCATATTTTTTTTAATTCAGGTTTATCATCATAGTCAACTTGAAGAAAAAATAAAATATTAAAAATTGAGTCTTAGTTGTGTTTTAATAAGATGGGCGTTGAAAACTTCATTGGAAAAGAGTTTCGAACAGTTTCATCACGACCTATGTAACCCTTGACAATGAGAAGTAACTGTTCACACCCGGGATCGTAAAGAAAAGTAATACCCTGTACTTGGAGCTTTTTAACCCCGCCTAGCGGAATAAAAGCACAATGTCCTTCCCCTGGGATAAAGTCCTGGGAGCCGAGGAGAGATTTTAAAATACCTCCCCCAGCCACTGTCTACGGCCAATAAAAATAATCCTCCGAGGAAATATACTGCGGCATTAACTAGGGAAAGGAGTTATACCAGCGAGGAGGTTAGGGGAGATGTGAATAATTCAATGGTTAAAGGGGTTGAGCCTGCGGCTCCTAGATCAAAGGGATGTTCAATTTCCTCAAGTAGGGGATCTTCGTGAAATATGGGCTTTAACATCGCTCGAGGAAAAATGACGGGTATTAATGATCCGAACCATCCGCTTCCTCGAGATACCGAGGAGTATGACGGACGTCCGCCGAGGAATCTCGTGTCTTTGTGATGTAAGTTATATCTTGAAGTTGTTTAAGAGTCTTGAATTTCAAGTTGTGTGTATTTATTTATTAACACGTTATGAAAATAAACGTTTGCGCTTATTGTGATTCGCTCTCTCAATTCCTTTCGGCATCATACAGTCAAAATAGAGAAACGATTCGCGAGGAGACGAAATAACAGGAGATAGGGGGATTGAAATATTTACAAAGTTGGGGCATCGTGGAAAGGACAATCCCCGAAGGTAATAAAAAGCCAATTGAAAAACGATGAGCGCTGGCGGCGATGCCTATGTATGAAGGCACTGCTGTCCTAACTCCCAATATGTCCTGTTAGCATTTTTATAGCGGGGGTGCCTTATCGTCCGTGAATATCTACGTGCGTTCCGTTCTTCCAAGTACATGGACCATTTTCTATCTACTTCGTGTTATAATGTATAGTTATTTCTTTACATAAACACTATTTTTGCACTTATTTTTACTCGTATATAAACGTTCATAAGAAGTAATGTCTAATCTACTATATGAAGATTTAATAAGACTGTACATATCTGCCAATATGTGATATAAATAAAAATTCATATTTTGTAATCTTCTTATTGGTCGTTTATTTTAGATGTACATTCATTTTGCTACTAAGATGACTAACATTGAATAAGCGGAACTTTTTATTTAATTATGGATTAAATATTTAATTATTATCAGCTAAGAAGGTTTTGAAACAGTTCATAAGCTTCCATCTCGTGTTTCGGGCCCAGAAATTGGACTGAAAACAACTCGGGACATGCAAAAGATCTCATCTGAATTTTTTTGTTGTCCGATTTCGGAACGGATCAGATCTACGTCATCAATCGTAAGGCGTTTAACAGATTTATCAAATAACTTTAAAAAATGAAGTAATTATACTTTTTGTGTTTTATTTTTCATTATGATGATAAATGATTTATATAGATATAAATCTGGATAAGACAAAATATGCAGTTAGGAGCAGAAACAGCAATTTCGGTGATGTACATACATCTAGAAAGAAATTTATCTAAATTGGTAGAGAGATCTTTGGAGATGTTTGGGTTCTATATTAACAAAATTCATGAGTACATAAAAGGAAGGTTAAAAATGGAAAAGGCTTTTTATTTTTCAGTTAAAAAATAAACCATTGCTTATGTCCAGAAACATAAAAGTTATAATTTACGAAAGTATTATCATTCCTGCTATTGTTTACGGTTACAGAATATTTTAGTGAAGAAGAATAAGGTTACCAGTGAATTTGAAGACTAGTTCCCAAAATGGATGCCGCAGCATATAAAAAAAAATTTAATTGTACATTCAAAAATTCAGAACTGTACAAAAAAAAAAAAAATACAATAAGTAAATTTGATGAAAGTTTTGAACACTTGATAATTGTGGTACTTCAATAATTAATTTAAATTAGATAGTACCGTGGCCATGTTTTTACGGACGCCTCAGAGGATTATAAGGGATTGTTTAGGAAGATAGATTAAGAACTAATGGGTTCAGGATGGGTGAGGAGTTTGGAATCGAAGGACGCATGTCTATTCCGGGCTAAATCTGCAACAATAGGGATGTTGAGGTCTTAATGGATGAGTTTATTTGTTACATAATAAAGGGCATTAAGGATTTTACGAAGGATTTTGGATGGTAAGGATTACGGGAGAACTTTGATGGTTTGGTGGAGCCACAGAACTCAATTCTGTATGTTCGAATTGGTGTGATTATCATAGTATATAATAATTTTTGTTGTAAATGGAAAGGTTAGAGAGTTTGTCAAGTAGGAGTTGTAGCAATAAAATCCAGGAGCAAAAAAATAAAAAATAAATTGAAATAGAAAATATACAGTACATTCAAGCTTTTACTTTTCACTGTTGTGATTATTTTCCTACATATATAACCGCTCTATGAAAAATTACGGCTACATTTTTGTATGTTTTTAGCTCGAAAAGGGTGCTACGAAATTATATTAGCCCAACGAGCGTGCAGCTAAAATTTTAACCCAAAAAGAGTGCCAAGTGCAAAAAACCCCTGGACTTGATAACACCAAATTCCCTTCCCTCGTTTGAAACCCTTCTATTTAACTACCTTTTACTTCATCGATCTAATCCATTATTATAATAGTACAGATATTTTATAATTACATATTTGTTTTGGTTTTTATTTAGTCAGTTAGTTTTTTAATTAATTGTTTTTCTTCTCTGTATATAAATTATAATTGAGTGTGGCCACACTGTTTTTGGTCAAAAAATGTTATTATAAAATTAAAATTACCTTTGTCAATTGTTGTAAAGGGCCTAGTCCCAGAATAATAAACTATTTTATATTTCATTCCATTTCAAATTGCGCGAAATACACCCAATGGGTATAATTGAGGCCATAGTATTACAGTAAATAAAAGAGCCACGTTAAGTTTTTGAGGTTAGTAAGAATGAAATAATAAAGTAAGAAAGTAATAATAAGCGCTCAACCGACTGGCAAACGTCTGATAGCTAAACCGAAACGTAGTTGAGAGGATTGTGGCTGGTCTTGCAGACTGGGGCTTAGACAAATGACACAGTGGACATATGTGTGCCGACAGCAATTGATGGTAACGACCATCCAGTTAACTAAGCCGTTTATTTATATA
>NW_027108392.1:1269808-1275531 GCF_000696795.3 Halyomorpha halys | reverse complement strand
TTTTTGAGTTGTTATAAACATTAATGTACAACGAAAATATTAATTCTCTTAATTAGAGCAAATAGTCACCCTCCATTGAGTGCAGCTGTTACTAAGCATAAGGGAGACAATATATTAAAAGATTGCCCGGAGCTGGAGAAGGGAGAAGAGATTTGTGTTTGTAGGTGTCATAGGCTCTACTAATCCGGTTATCTGGAGCGGTATGTGCTGTCTTGGAGGCACACCTTTCGCAAACAGGGGCTTGTTTGTCATGCGGTTATCTCTCCTCTGGGGGCTGTCATCCGTCAGTCTGCAGGGTTGGGGCGGGGGAAAAATTGCCGATGGGATTGCATATCACCCCTCGCAGGAAATTTAAAACATTTATCCGAAAATGTGAGGCTCTCATTTCAATTTATAGTAAGTATGCTCGAAAATAGTTTTCCTTCGAAATATGACAACTCCAGCATTGAATATTAAGTGATGTTGTTCTTTACAATTAATAAATGAGTCATTATCTAGAAAATCTCATTAAATTAAAATTAAGTTTTTGATTCCATTTTTTTCATTGAATCAGCCTCTGTGCATTCACATTGTACAAAAATAAAATTAAAATACGAAGACAAAGATCTTTACATCCTTTCGTTGCAGATTGGCTTGAAATAGATAAACGTCTTTTCGTTCCAAACTCCTTACCCATCCTAACCCATTACATCATAGTCTCTCATCCTTAAAAATCTCTGATAATCCTCGAGGCGTCTGAAAAGATGGTTACAGGACCTTCTAATTTAAAGTAATGTCTAAAGTATTGAAATCGGGTGGTTCCTTCCCAAGATTATCAAGTGTTTGAAACATTCCACATAGTTACTTATTGTATTTTTGGTGCAGTTGTTAATTAAATAAATGAAAAATATTAAGTCTTTAAAATAAAGTTCCGAAAATACTTCAAATCTGCCAAACTCTTAGAAAAATCCTTAATAATATAAATTCAATGATCTCAGAGAAAAGCCTTGGACTGACCATTTTGTTTTTTAATTCTATTTTTGGACTCTTAGGTATCTTAAAACTTTTGAGAGTAGATGTCAAAACTTTTTTTTCTTATTCCATTTCAAAGTTCATTATTGAAAATAAAAAAACAAGCATTACTGTGATAAAAGTTTTAAGGAATAGTGTCTGATGATAAATGATTTTGATTTTGTTTTAAGCGAATATTTGACTAATTAGAAATTGATGTTTTCGACCTGGGCTGAATAGCCTGCATGGAGTTAGAGTTTTTTAAATTATATAGTTTCAAAGTTGTATTAAGTAGATTGTCCCTGAAGATGGCCGGATTGGCCGAAACGTCGGACTTATGAGAGAAATAAAAGGTTTTGAGACTATAATGGATAAAATTTGAATTATTTATTTTTTAAAAATTTACCAGTCTCAAGAAAATATTAAGATTATAAATAATTAAGAAAATAATAAATCTAAACGGTTGATCTGAATTGGCTAGCTTCTTCATCTACTTCCTTGAAACTTAAATAATCATTTCATTTTTTTTTTCTCGAAAGAACGTGTTTTAATTTTCATTAGTGGCCATTAATTTTACTGAAAAAGTTTACTGATATTTCTTTAATTTTTCAACAATAAGAATAGTTTTACCTTTGAAGAAATATTATCAATTTTGACATAAGCCTTCGTCAAAGATATCAGACCTAGTCAGACTAGTCAGATTTAAGAAATTTAAGTAAAAAATAAGATTTCTGATTTGAAGATTGCAAATCGTTAAATTTCCTTTTTACTAAAAGATTTTGAGTACTGAACTAGTTCGTATACATAGCGATGTAACATAGCTCAATCGGTCAGATTACCACAATTAAATCTATTTTCTTTCTGCTGAGGAAGACTCCTACTGTGAGACGGAAAAAAATAAAGGAAGCAATACAATTAGCCAATGGACACTATCTTGAGATGGACAAGTGGCCCTCGAGGGTGCGATAAAGGGGGTGGACTCCACACAGTATTTTTTGTCTCCCGGTTCCTTTTTGATCTGATTTAGACAATCAAAGTTCTCTTTGGCTCCCCCGGGTCCGGCCCTTCTCTCTCCCTCTCGCTCTATATATAGCCTTATAATCCAGCTCTTATGGGGGTTTCCTTTACAAAGGTGTTTTATAAGGTGACGCTTGGATGGCGCCCCTTATTGTCTCTAAGAGAGATATTGTCAATTGTAGTCTGCCTGTTTTTCTTCTTGTGTGGGCCATGAAGTACCATACATCAGATTCTTGCTGGTGATTTTCTTTTTTATATTTGTGCTTGATATTCAATTTAATATTAGGAATTAGTCTAAAAAATTTCTAATTTTTTTATTTATGATATTTTTCTTGATCAACGGTTTAACATGGGAGTGATGAGCTCAGCACCCAAGTAGATACATACTTTATAGGTGCTGGCTTTGCCTTTGTGTGGCTCCCTTTCCTGACCTGAGTAATGAACAAAATCCTGAATTTAATTTTTTCTTTTTAATTTTTATTTCTTTAATTATATCAAGAAACAATTTTTGAAATTAATAAATATAACGCAATTAAAAGCAAATAATAGTAAAACTATTCCTTTTCCGACTGTATAGATAAGGAATGCATTGTCAATAGTTGTCCAATATTGTCAATTGCATATCCTTCAGTTATTCTTCATAATTAAGAATACAAGACTTACATAATCAGTAATTTCGATTGATCATAAAACAAATCTTCGTTATACTCCCTAAGTTTTTTAAGGTTTAAAATTTTCTTCCATGTATAATGTAGTGTGGACAACTTAGTTTGTCGACATGAGTAAATATAGTATCGAAAATGGAAAATTCTAAACTTCAAAAAACAGACGGAAACAATATATATGGTTTTTGAAGTAAGACGGAATCACAGTATGCTTCTTTTCTCATTTGATAATTAAATCTTATTTAAATTATTTTTAATTAACAAAAATAATTTTTAAGACTGCATTAGTCTTAAACACGAAGAAACTTATATTTTTTTAGTTTATTGACGTAGTAGTTACAGTTCCTTATTTTTTTAAATTTGAATGATATATTTTTGTTCTAAGCACTAAGAAGTTATTGTGAATTACGATTTTAGAAAATAATTTTTTTAAAGATTTAAACTTTGATAATTATAGACTTAATTTTTGCAATGAATCCTTTAAATATATTTTTCTAGCTATTTCTGGCTAGTTTAAAATAGGAATTTAATGGGAGTTATTCTCATCGACTCACATTTATAATGTTTTTGTCGTTGGCGAAACATTTACTATTTATAAATCTACGTTGTAAAGAGTTTTACAAAAATATATATTTGTACTCTTTTCATTCCTTGTGACTTGGAGCTCTTCAGTAAGCTGTCCCAGACAAGAAGGCCGAAGCGGACAATCCCTCTACCCCTCCCCCATCCCGTCCAGCTGGGGATGTTCTGACTGCCGTACCAGACAAACGCATTAGACCAGGTGTCCTCGCCGAATAAGATATTCAGGGAGAGTGGTTCCTGGGAACCCGGAGATTAGCTGGCAAGGGTTTTTCCTCGTGTGTGCTCCCAACACGTACGCCCTGGATTAGGAGAGTGGAGCTTCTTAATCAACCCTCTGGGTTTTACACCCCATCCCTTCACCAACCCCTTTTCCTATACGGCATTAACAGCGTCGTCCGGGGGTTGGGGATCTCTGTCGAAAGCAATTTCGACATCCGAATGTTACTAGTAACATCCCTCTCCGCATTGGAGCTAGTTATAAATGAATCCATGATTCTCAATCATTAATTGAAACGTTCTCATTTTTAATATCTTTACAATAGAGGATTTATTATTATATTTGTGTGACTCCGATAATTTTGTTAGTCTAAATATTACCCATAGATCGGTTATAATACAATAAATAAGAAAAAGTTGGATTTATGAAGAAAGAAAAGAATTTTTGCCTAATAAAATAAATGAAATAAGCAAGTTTGTATTTGTGTTAATTTTGTATTTAAGGGCTTTTTATCTATGTTGAAAGTGACTGTAGATTATGATTTTGAAAACTCTGATGAAATTCATAGTTGGTCTGCTCACTGTGTAAGTTCGATAGTTTTTGTGGAACGGATTTTGAAAAAAAAATCATAACGGAATAAAGAAACATCAGTAGTTAGTGAATTTGTGTTAGGAAAACTATATCTTAAGAACATTTGAGATACAGATGTCTATTAGCACTAAAATTAAAGCTAGTTTAATGTACTATAAATAGTTCATGACATTTATCTTTGTAGAGCAGTAATTTTCATGATATTTGATAAATTAAGTTGATTTCTATTTGTCATTTGCAAAAATCATAATTAAATAAATAGAAAGGGATAAATAAAAAAATATTGAAGTTAGATAATTTTAAATCGCAGAATGGTAAAGTTAGCATTTATTTTTAAACAAGGAGACTTTTTCTTTGTTCATATTTGCAAGATCAATTTGAAAGGAATTTATAGTGACAAAATAAAAAATAGTTCTGTTTTTATCAGCTCCTACTGGACTACTAATTTCTCACTTTAAAAAAAAATATTGTTTAATAAGCTACATATTTATGAATTTTTAACAAAGTAGATATTAATGAGATATGGTTCGCTCTAGGTTTGTAAAATAATTATGTAATGCGAAATTATGTCTCCTCAAAGTACCAGTTTGTTTTTTTTTCAAAACTTAGTACTTTGCCCATAATTTTCAGCAAGAATAATCGTTAATCACTAAAATAAACTATTCAATTATAAATAAAATAATATATTTAATATGATTACAACAAGAGTTCTTCATTCAAAAGCTAATCAAATTTCCAAGAGAGAGAGAAATACTTTATTTATCTATGCTGCCTAAATACATCAGGTTGCTATCTCACACAGCATACTTATCAATCCGTAATCGGACATATATAAATTACAATTATATATAAATTATAAAATAAAATCATAAAAATAATTAATACTACTGGTATTGATAATTAAATATGTTTATATTATTTTCATTTTAATATTAATAACTTTCTAATTTTCATTTTAAAAATAAGATAAATTATTAAAACGATGATATTAAATTATTCTCATATTTCTTCCTTTTTTTTTTTTTTTAATTACGGTTTATTTATTTTCATTTACGATACTTGATTATATAAAATATAAATAAGTTGTATGTATTGTATTATATATCAAGAATATTGGAAGGAACAGGGGGCTTGAGTGATCCAAAAGCCTCATGACTGTTTACCCCAAACCCCTGTTATCAATCTCGGGCTGGAAGGTAATGGACCTGATAAGAGAGTTTGTCCTGGCTTACACAAACTCAACCTCAGCCCTGAGGCGGGACCCCACCGTTACACTCTCTACTCTCTAGACTATTGATGTTGTTAATTCGAAATTATTGCATCTCAAACATGATTACCTCGGGCAATATGCCTTCATTAGGCACAAAGGCTCGATTACTTCGAGGAAATTTCAGGGTACTATTAGCTCTATGGGGAAAGAAATGCTGTGAGGATTTTCAATGTTTTAGGAATGTAGAATGGGCCAAATGTTAATTATTTATTTTTTTTTATAATTTTTTGAGGTTTATAATTACTTCCATCATTTTCAATAAATTATTATTTATTCACTCATTAACATTGTACAACGTTTCGGGACACACCGTCCCATATTCATGTACTACAAAAACCTATAACAATATTAAAAACTATAAAACACCAATCTTCTACTTTATATATTTTAT
>NW_027108392.1:1223705-1263873 GCF_000696795.3 Halyomorpha halys | reverse complement strand
ATTGACTCACCAGACTTCCTAGAGAGATAATCCAGATGTTAATTATTTAATAAAATTTAAATTTATAATTATGATTTGGTTATGGAAACGTATGCTTAAAAAAATATTAAATAAATTAAATTATTAGAACAAACACATTTATTTGAATTAAAAATTATTCTGACGTTAATTTTTAACCTAATAAGAGATTTAAATATTTTAATTATAAGGACTCATGAAACATGAGACACCATAGCATAAATATCGAAGTGAAATGACTATATTTTATTTATATTAATGCACTAAAAAAATGTTAATTTTAAAAAATATATATTATAATTGAAATGTTATACTCATTCAGGATGGTATGTAGTTTTAAGTATTGAAATGAAAATATCGTAAAATATTTTTTTTTTATATTACCCTTTCCCTGAAGTTGTAATAACTAGAATTTATGTTTATGCTGTCTATTGCCCAATTCTCAATAATATACAAGTTGTATAATATATAATTGAAACTATAACTTTATTGCTATCCAAATATTTTTGATTCAGAACGGTATGTTGTAAAATATTATGTATTTTCACTATATTTAATCCAAGATGGTGTAAATAAAATGTTTTCCCAAAATTAGTTCCATTCTTTTTTGTTTCTAATAATCCCTACAATTTTAAAAGATTTTGATTTACATAAAAATTAAAACTAAAGGTGCTTAATATCGAATATTTTTAATCATGTATTCAATCATTACAGTTTTAACATTGACAGAGAGTCTTAACATATCCCTAACCCGTCCGAAATGTGAAAACTCAAAAGAACCAACTTTTATAGGAAAAAAATGTGACACATCTGCACCGAAAACAGGATGGAAAAACTGTTCTCATAAGGAATGAAACTTTCCTTGTTCCTAAGATCTGCTCTTCTTTTATGATCTATTTGTTATGCAATATAATCCTGCATTTATATATTTTTTTATAAGCCCCCTTTATTAAGTATTTTACATTAGTCACCATTGTTTGGAAGAAAGATTAAAACGTAACATCTAGTAGTTTTTCTAATAATTAAGCTTATAATGTTTTTCGAGTAAAAGCTTTCATTCAAGTCAAATCAATTTGTGGAATAAAACGCAGAATGTTTTTTATTATTTGTGTCACTTTTCTTGGAGTATTGAATATCGAACCATTGTTATGGCCAACAAGTTCACATCTCTCAGATCGTTGGTTGGTTTATTTACCCTTAGCAATCGAGGCGAGGAAGCTAAGTATAAGAAGCTAGGATGAGGACTTAAATGGCTTTTTGTTAAGTCCTCGAGAGGCGGCGAGAGCTGTTTAGCAGGCATTAGGGGCTTCCTCACCCTTCGCCGTGAATAATCTAACAAATATTTATTATTTAAACCACAGCTTCAAAATCTTCTTCACCGGCCATGCGAAATTCAATGCCCATTAACGGCTTAGTCAGTTTGAAAATATTAAGGGTTTAGTTCGTTTCATGCTTTAGATATGGCTAGCAAACGTGAGGTATGAGAATTTATTCTCTTAATTGGAGTGTAGGTCTCCTGTGTAAAACATTTACTGTATGGATAAGTCAAAGAGATACGTATAAAATGTTAAATTTTTGTATGGATGTTATTCTATTATTAGTCAGAGAAAATATGATATAAAACAAGAGTCAACGGAGGTGGAAAGTGGTCTGACAGTCGAGATATGGCCCATCTGTTGAGCCGTCAAAAGTATAAATGGGACGATGACATACTGAGTGGACAGCGAGCTCGCTAAAAAAGTCACTAATGTGTTTGTCGGGGTTGGCAGTGACAGTAGAGTAGGGAGTCCAATGCGATAGCCACTTGTCTTGTGGAATGGAACCTTCCCAACGACTCAAAGGAATTCCATATGAGAGCTCTTTTATACAATATTTTTCTTTCGTTTGATTTTTCTTTGTACCAGTATCAATAATAGCTCAACTGGTTGAGAAATAATAAAATATCTCACTTTAGTTGAAACTGATACAAGGCGAAATAAAAACTTTTGGACTCCCTTAACATGACTCATAACTCTTTTCTACATACAAAAATGAATGAGTCCAACATAAAGAAATAAAATAAATGAATTAAAATTAAAAATATAAGTTGTGATAAAGTTTTAACAAAGAGTGACTGTGATAAATGATTTTAATTTTGGTTTTAAGTGAATATTTGACTAATTAGAAATTGCTGTTTTGACCTGGGCAGTACAGCCTGCATGGTGTTAGAGTTTTTAAATTATATAATTCCAAAATTGCATTAAGTAGATTGTCCCTGAAGATGGCCGGATTGGCCGAAACGTCGGACTTATAAGAAAAATAAAATGTTTTGAGACTAAAAGGGATATTTAATTAAATTATTTATTTAAAAAAAATTTACCAGTCTCAAGAAAGTGTTTAAGATTATAAATTAAATAAAATAAAATGTTAATAATAATAATTTCTTTTGAAATATTTTTTTCTGTAAATTATTTATGTCATATAAAATGCATCATTTACTTATATGCTGTATAAGACATGGATCATTTGAATTTGAATTAAATATTCAAATATTTAAAAAAAAAAATAGATGCCAAACTAAATTTGCAACTGTCTGAAAATTTATAGGGTGTTTCAGGATTAAGTAGCCAAACTGAAAATATGAATTAAGGACCTCAAAACAAGGAAACATTTCCTCTGAAGGTATGTGCGCAAACGCTTTGTTTAGGAGATATTCACACCTAAAGATTTTCATGGTTATGAAATAAATAAAACCTATTTATTTGTTCCAACTACTTTATTAATTAAATTTAAACTTAAAAACAGATTCTTATTAAATGTTGTTCGAAGTAAATATATGTCCGCAAACGCATTGTTTACGAGATGGATTAGATCCTAACCTTTATCCCTAACTTTATAAAAACTATTGGCAACATAAGGATTAATACTAATTGGAATTAGCATTGGGAACTAGGAACAATAACATTTATTAGTTTGTAAGAGGCTTTCACAGAGTATTAATGTGTTCATTATCAAATTAATGGATTGTCCGTGCAGGACCAGTGGTTTGGCCGGCACGCTGTCCAGACCTGACACCACTGGATTTTTTTGTTTTGGGTGACATTAAACAAAAAGTCTATGCAAGGCTGGTCAATGTCTTAATTCCTTACGAAGAAGATTAATTGAATTTTGTGAAACAATAACACATATTCTGAGCCGTTATGCCTCTGCTGCTGTTGCAGAAAGATGCCGACAGGCTCGGAGTATGCTCCTTAATACTCAAGGAAAGCATTTTGAACAACATATAATATGAATTTAATGTTTAAGTTTAATTAATAAAGTAGTTGGAACAAATAAATAAGTTTTATTTATTTCATTTAAACTAAATAATTCATAAATGAAAATCATTGAGTGTGAATATCTCCTAAACAAAGCGTTTGCGAACATACTTTCATAGGAAATTTTTTCTTGTTTTAAAGTCCTTAATTCATATTTTCAGCTTGGCCACTTAATTCTGAAACAGCTTGTATAACCTTCTTATCATATTGTTAAGGAATATCAGTATGGCCAGAAAGTAAGAAAAATGATTTAAGAAACCTATTTTAAATCGGACACTAAATTATATCTTATATTCTAGGGAACCATAAATATTCAGTTGAAAATAAGGGTTCTCCGCTTACTGCCTTAAAATATAATTTTTTTTTTTTCAAACCATTGAACTTCTCAAAGTTTCTCCCTCAACCGTTATTATTGCCGAGGCTGTTTTCAATGAAGAGTAAGTTAAAAGTAGTTCCATCTCCATCAGCGAGAAGATATACGTCTTCATTTGTCCTCTGGGTTATTAAGTGGAGAAGCGCCATTTAGTGTATCCGTTGGGCACTTACCGCCAGATTTCCACTGGGCCCCCTTCCGACGATTTTTCATGCATGTGCCCCACCAAAAGGTAAATGTACCATGAGAATTGCCCCTATTAATCTGATGGCTCAGCGGCTCTTATATTTCCGGCGTAATTCTTTTCCCAGCCGGTTGAAGAGGAGAAAAAATAACAGCGTCTTTGTTACGTACTGTCACTGGGACGTCTTATTTTTTATTTATTTATTTTTTTTGTCTTGTGATATATTGGAGCAAAGCTGACTTGAAGAAAACTAGTATGTTAAGTTTACAATAAAAAAACCTGACCTACCCAAAATTCTGATGCATACACCATCAAACATCCTTTAACGAACCCCGTCAAAATTAAACTCATGACGCTCTGTCTCAACAAAATTATCCCTACTATGTCTCTGTATAAATAATAAACTCAGTCCTTTTAACTTATATAGCTATATAATTACTTCTTAAATTCTTTCTTTAATCATTTTTCTTACATATTTAATAAATGAAATAAACGTTCTCTTTTTCACTTTTTTCATAACTTTAACATTAAATTATTTTCATTTTGTATTTTTTTGGTCTTCCCTCTTTTATAATCTTCATATAACTTTATTCTCATACTGCTTTTATCTTCTTATACTTACAATATACATTTTTTTTCCAAAAATATTAATGTACCTATATAATCTATTATCTTTTTTTTCTTGTTATTGTGGATTTTCTTTGTTTTAATTAATCTTGTTTTTCTAAGCGCTGATGAACGACTGAAATTCTAGCTGAAGTTTATCACTAATCGCTCCAACCGTCTCATATAATATGATAATCACGGTCAGCTACAAACGCATTATAAAAATAACAATGTTATTAATGTTATTTAACTATATATTACTATCTACAAATACAATTATTACCGATATTAGGTGAAATTATATTTGAAAAATACCTGAATAGTTGTTCAAACTCTTATGAGAAGGGAATATAGTTCAAAAGTTTTATCATTTAATTGAAACAATTAATATACCCTTTTGACAAGTAAAAACTTAGTACTAATTATAGATAAATATTAACAAGTATTTGGATTTTTTAGATTTAACTGTCTTACCTTACTATATTATACTTTATATCTTACCTGGCTATAATATATTTTAAAGTGTATTATTGATTTAATATCCTTATAGCCACTCTTATGTAGATATTATTTATAAATGTATTATCATTTTTTAAAATTTCATTTTTTTATAATTTTTCAGAAGTTCTATATGCATTGATATTTCTATTTCACAATTTCCAACTTTTGACTATTCGATAATTCTTACTGTTATAGTTACCCTAAACGGTAACGCCACTGGTGGATCTGTCGGGCCCTATTACAATCATTAGTGTTATTTTTAAATCTTTATACTTTGCATTATTTGCCTACTTTTGATAATAAACCAATGTAATTATTTAATTTACTCATCGTTGAATATAATGTATTTATTACTGCGTTTATTTATTTATTAGTATGAAAATATTGTTATATTTTAATTTTCTATTTGTAACATTTGTATAAGTATTAAAACAAATTACCCGGCTCCAATAATTGCTAGCTTCAAACCCATTCGACAAATGAATGTATGAATGGACTCTGAACGACCATTATCTCAGAAGATGGGAAGCCCTTTGATAAAAAAAAAGTATTCCCTAGAGCGGAGATAAAGTGAAAAGAAGTGGGTCTCACAATTTGGGATGTTTGCTGGTCAATCTTTGATGCAGACCGACCCGCCATCATGAGGGCATTCAAACATTTACAAGCCCTGGGGAACCGGGCCCTAACTACACAGCCCTTATCAACAATCTTCCTTCCCTCCTTGGGCTTGTCTTGGAAGGCTTTATCGCTTGATAAGTCCCTATACATCCAACATCGATTTGTTGTAACCAAAAATCAAGTTCAAATATTACGATCAAACGATAATAATAATGATGAAATGATTATAATAAAGACTATTTAATATATTTTACAGTTTTTGTTTTTTGAAACCGGTCTATTAAGTTTGATAATTTTTTTTTGCTTTCTTAATACCGAAAGTAAGAAATCATTGTATTTCTCAAAAACAAATTATGTCTTCAGAATTTCACATTCTAGGTTATGAACTACAAAGAACAAATTGGTTCCTGTTTTAGTATTCAAATTTGTGTTCAGGCATAATGCATTCAGCCATTAATACAATTTTTATGAAAGTTTCATTCGTAAAAGATGGCACCTAGCTGGTCCACATCTTCTAATTTCACTTTCACATCGCATGCGCATTTTCCTCAGTACACCTATATTTCAAAACGGTGTTAATTTTTACCACATAAATATGATGTTTTAAGTCTTGATCATTTACATCTTGGAAAAAGGTAAAAAATAAAAATACATAATAAAATTTGTTTTCCTTTTAATTTAATTTTTTTAAATTTCGACATTAATTAAATGACATGTTGAGGAGTTTATTTTTAACTGTAGATTCAATGTGAGGAGGAAATGGTTAGGATATGGTCAATAATGGTACAAGTAGAACTTATTTATTTGCTCTGACGTTTCGGCCTGAATTTCAGGCCTTCATCAGGGCTGGAAAAAAAAGCGAGATGACAATCATATTTAAGAGAAAAAAAAATTATGTAGGTATGAAAAAACTTAAGAAACAGTATTTTAGGCTGACCTTCAGTATACATTTTTTATACCTACTGTTTGTTAGGTTGTTTTATTTATACATAATTTTTTTTCCTTTGAGTTATGATTGTTATCTCGGTTTTTGTTTTCAGCCCTGAAGAAGATCGGGAATTCAAGCTTTCAAAGAAAGTTTTACTAATTTGTGTATCATTACCAACCGTCTTCTCATGAACAATGTTAATAAATGATCGTAATAAGCTTAAAAAATATATTAATACCTGGAATTGTATATATTTATCGTTTTCAACTAAATACTATATAATCAAATATTTATTTAAATTATTTATTAGTCCTTTTTATTTAAGTATTGCATATATGTAGTTAAATATATAGAAGCGTTTATTATTATTATTAATATTTTTACATACATAATATATATTTATTTTTAATTACTAAACGAATTTTCGAAAATGAAATTTCGTACAAGTTAGATGAACATTTCAAATAGATTATGAAGATTCTATGTAGCTTTCAGTGTGGCAATAATAGTACAATGAAATTTTAAAAAAATATGAATGAAATGGGATAAAATAAGGAAACTAAAACCTCTTATAAAAAAGAAAATTATAAGAAAAAATCTTTATTCAGGGTAAACTAATGGAGTTAGTACTAATGCATTTTTAACAGATACTGAAGGTTGTACAAACGTATTGTAGTATTTATGATAATAGCAATTATTAATTCTGCGCATTATATCAATTAAACTCATTAGTTAGTCGGTAAAAAAAAAATATAACACTTTGAATGAATAGCAATGGTTGAAAGAAAATCTAGAATTATGTGTTGTTTTTTTAAAATTAAAATAATTATTTTTTATTACTTTATTTTCATTCTTCATGATATATGAATTCATCTGATTATTGGTATATATTTTTTGAGATAATAATAGAATATGTAAATAAAAGCGATAATAATAAATATTATAATCCAGATATCAATGATAGGTAAATAAGTCAGGTTCTCATGGTTGGTAAAACAATTTGCTGAGAGGTGGCTATCCCCAAGACCCCCGAATTAAGAGGGGACTAACAAGGGCTACAAACAATGAGCAATCCCTAGGAGCAGACAGGTGTAAATTGAACAAAGGGCCCGGGCTGACCAGTGGATTAGGGCCTCCTATAAATGCAAACCAGGGGCGGTCACTCTCTAATCGTGTTAATTGAGCAGCTCACCTTGTTTGTCTCTCTCATCTACTGATTTATATACTCGACCGCTTTGTGTCCTATACCTATAGGTATGGTCTTCTTAAGAGTTTATGATAAATAAATACAATAAAAAATATAATAAGGGAATATGTTGCTTATTAAGTAAAATACCTTAATTATTTATAAAATTGAATCTTTTTAGTATTGTTAATTTTTTTAAAATTTATATTTATTTTTGTTCTCTTGCCCAACAGTATCCTTTAATAATACCCTACTTATTCCTGTCGAACAGATCCGTTACTTAGGACTACATCTCGACAAATGACTGATATGGAATCCTCATACAAGACTGTAAAGACAGGAAACTGCTTGTCGATTTCGACTATTACAATATTTACTAGACAAACGGTCTAAATTGCCAATCCATTACAGATGACTGATCTACATGACTTTTATAAGGCCTATCTGGACATACGGAGTTGAGCTTTGGGGCTCCACTAAACCATCAAATTCCTCCCGAGTCCAATCCTTACAGTCCAAAATCCTTTGTAAAATCCTTAATGCTCCTTACTTTGTCACAAATCAAGTCATCCATCATGACCTCAATGTCCCATATGTTGCCGATTTGGCCAGAACCAGAGACCATTCCTTCCATGGAAAACTTCCCAACCACCTAAATCCACATGTTTCTAACCTGGCTTCTCCTTACCTAATAATCCTAGGCGTCTGAAAAGAAGATGGTCTCGGGATCTTCTCCTCTAGAAATGTTATTGGAGTTCTATCAATGGATAGATTATCCACATGTTTGTATCATGTCACTATCTCACCTACAGCAAATTTACTTGATGTACATATGTTATACAGTTGTAAATAAATGATTAAAAAAAAGTATATATATATTTATTTTTTATTAAATATTATAGAATATTTTCTCGATAACACATGAACCAACCATTGCTGAGCTAAGACGGCTACCCCCGAACGTCAATAGACGGCAATCGGGAGAGGGAATTAGCCGATCCGAATTAGAAATCCTTGTTGCGGAGGTGGGGGTGTTGATGACTGCCTATTCAGCCAGTGCTCCCTAGGGGTCCTCCCGAATATATTACCTCCTTTATGGCTTTACTGCTCGCCTTTATGATGAGCCTGAATTTTCCGCCAACTTAGCCCAGTGCCAACGGCCTCCGTGTCCGCAAACAGGCGAGCGGATTCATTACGAGTAATAAAAAGGCCATAAAAGTGAGGCCATTTTGTCTGGCACAACAGGACGGCTCTTCTATAGCCAGTTATCCCTTTTATCGCCCTTATATCCCCTTCTCGCCCTCGTCCTGTCCAACACTGATTATGTTATAACGCCTTGTTTGCTATCTAGGAAATATTATAAGGTTATATAGGTTTTGGATGTGGGATAGGATAAAGTGTGAGGAAGAAGGAAAATGGAAATAAAACAAAGTCGCTGGAATAATGAACAAAGCGATAGGTCGCCGCCTTGTATAGAAGGTTCTCGAAGTAGAGAGTTTGTTGCATTATGCAATTAACTTTTTTTTCCATCGTAATTGAAGAGAAAAAATCCGATAAGGTGTCTAAATCACGTTGTTGTTGATTAACGGTCTACTTTGAAATTAAATCTTGATTATAAACGATTCTTTACGATTTCAATTCATTTATGTATTTTTTTACTCTTATGTTCTACTTTATGTTCCACACCGTTATCATTTCAAACATAGATAAGTTAAAGACAAAACTGACTGTTGTCACAATAATCATGGAAACATGAAAGCATTTATTCATAAATTTAGTTTATTTATGCATGTTTTGTCACTCTTATGTATCTTCCATGACATTATATGTTGAATATTTAAAATTAAAATTAAATCTTTGGCTTTCCAACGTCAGATTATAAACCTATGTTGCTATTCTTATTTTTAGAATTTTTTTTCAAGCTTTAAAAATATATATTCTTCAGTTAATGATCAAATTCTTTCATTTCTTATATGTAGTAACTTTTTATTTCTTACAACGACGAGATCTGGATAATTATTTTAAATAAAAAATATCCATTTTACGAGTCTTAGTTATTTTGATACTAGGCACCTTAAAACGTGTATTTCCGTTTAAAAGTCGTATTACAATTTTTTCATAATAACAATATGTTCCCTTCACTTACGTGAAAGTAAATCAAAATACTTTTTTTATGAACTGCAATATAAGACAATAAATAATAAAATCTTAGCATCCTAATATCTAAATTATTTTACCTCTTTCTTATTTATTGGATGAAATGATATGTTGGATTTTTGTGTGAAAATATAAAACTTCTTTTTATAAACATTTTTTTTCTCAGCAAGTTTCATGTTGTCCTAAGGAACCCATTTTTCATCACAGATAATATCTGATCGAAAAATGGCTCTGGATGAAATGGGGTAAGTAACGACGAAAGATGTTCAACCGATCCAGCATATTTCGATCGATTAGTTCGTGCAGCACTTATCCATTTTTTTTTCCCCTTACCAATTTCAGATAGATGTCGCTATATCGTTGTATAGTCAACTTCCATCCTGGTAACAAGTTCCCTCGTGGATACTGTTGGATTCCCGTCCATTAATGCCTCATCTTTCTCGGTTGTTTTGAGTCTTTCTCGCTGTTCGTTTTGTCGTGAAAAATCACCAGACCAATATTTTTCAAATCTATGTTGCACTTTTCGATCTTTAACAGTATTCTTCCATGTTTATACTCATCCAAAAAATTACTCAAATAATGGTGGAATTCATATCGGTAAAAAATTCTAAATAAATAACAAAAAGGAACACTTATTAGAAAATCATATTTGTTGAAATGTTTCTTTAGTGATGGGCAGTATGACTATAAACGAGGTTGCGCTAAAAACAAAAGCATAACGGAAAAATGAAGAGAAATATTTGCTTGTAAAAAAATCCGCCATTTCATAGCACCAACCTAATATCATCTAACTGTTATTTTTTTTTCCTACAGTTTAATAAACATCAAAGTTATTGCAAGTAGAATAAACAACGCCATCTATATCGCTACCCTCCTGCTCTCAACTGAATACCAAATCCGAACCTCTCTCTCCGGTTGACGAATAAAATGGCATCTCCCGGAGAAAAAATCGAGCGAGGATGCCGTAGATCTGTTAGAGGATCAGGTATATTTACAGCAGGACTAGGGTGAGTTGTGTTAGTGCGGGATAAGTTCCGCTCGAGAAGAGAAGCCGTTTACCTGTTGTGATCCAATCTTGTTTATTGTTAGTGATTTCCTCCGATGGACTCCCCCCGGTGGATATAGTGCCGGCTCTGTCTCTCAATGGGGCTAATCAGCCGCTCTTCGTCGTTACTCCCGCGTCGTTTCCTTCTTCGCCGCTTCTTTACCGCTTCTTTAGAGCTCTGTTGTTCGCAATCCTCGTCTCCTTCTAGCGTTGGATCTGAATCACATAAAAAACCAATGTTAACAACTAGTTCGTTACCTTAATGCATATTCTCTTTTCTTTAATACTTGTTAGCTATGATTTACTAGGTTAAGCACCTTATTACCCTTATATTTTCCAGATATATATTTCCCATAATGTATCTGTTTTATTTGTCCTATTGTAACACTCAGGTAGAATAGACGATCTATATTCATATTTTTAATGATTTGTTGATTAGACTTATTGTCGTTTATTTAGTTCGTACATCATTGTTCCTCTAGTTACATGGAATATATAGTAAGGGAAGGTATAGCGATTGTGAAAAATTTCGATGAAAATACACGTTTTGAGGTTGTTCGTTTTAAGTCACGCAAAATGGACTGTGTCCTGTGTATGTGAAGAGCCTAGTTCAAAAAAAAAAATTCGTACAAAACTTAATATTGGTCAAACAAAAAAAAAAATATTGGTCTGGTGATTTTTCACAACAAAACCAATAGCGAGAAAGACTCAAAACGACAAATGATGATCTAATGGCATAGGTGGAAGCGAATCCAACAGTGTTGAAATGACACATTTATAACATTTAAATGTCTTAGATGTTACAGTATCTTTTTTCATACAATCGACTAGCGGGAAATGCCACTTAAAAAAATTGATTTTTCTCAAAAACGGTAGATTTTATAGATTTTTATGCAATTCTATATATAAATGTACAATCGAATATTCTCTAATGTTAGGTCTTATTCCCATTGAAAAAGGGAAATCTACCATATTTTTCTATAGTACTTTAAATTTTGTATTAAAAACCTAAATTATTAATTATTTAGCATTGCCAACAGCAATAAAAGATGTATAAATATGAACTATGAATGAATTTGATAATTACTTAAAGAAGGAAAAAGCAGAAATAGAGACAGCAGTTTAGAGACTGTAAAATTGGAGACAGCCGAGCGTGTCCAGTCTTTTCCGATCTATATCATTTGTACAATCCTGTGTTATATTTAGTTTAACTGTTGTATTCCATTGTATATGTTTTAAATATACGCCTTCTTGGGTGAAAAGTGAATGTTGTATGATGCGCGCACCAGATGTTTTTACTTTTGGAGCAAGGTATTATTATTATTGTTAGTTTATTTGTCGTTTCATTGAAAAAATTATTTGCTTAGCATGAAGTACGCTCCAGTTGCCTATTTGTCCATCTCTCTCTTAACTTAAGTATTAATTTATTTTTCCCAAACAATATAGCTTGGTGAAAATACATCCATAGTTCCGAGTAGATCCAAAATAGATAATAGCAGCGGTTTAAGTTTTAATTTTATTATATCGCCTTCATTGATAATATACCTTACTATTTTGCCATATTTACCCTAAGCACTATGCACTACCACTTCCTAGCTTCACTTCATTTCAAGACTTGTCTCGAACTTCCCCAAGGTCCGGCGGGAGGTGTTGCCGAAGACATGGCGTTGGGGACGTTATGAAAGTGAGGTGTTTCCCAGGAGGAGAGGCCGGCTCGGGGAAAACTCTCTGGGTAATATCACAATGAAAAGTGCCCAAAGTTTTCAGTTAAGTTCCCCCAACATGGCGGCCACCCCTCAATCTCAAACTTTCCCTTCCTGGAAGGATGGGGAGCCTTTAACCCTTGCGGACGCCTTCACTTTCAGAATATAACGTAGCCCTAACACGCAGCCAGGGATCTAATATTCATATCCTATCTCACTCTACTTTTTCCATTCATTTCCTAGTTATTTCTGTTAGAAAATAAAACATATGCTTATTACTTCATTAAACGATACTTGTGAGAAATTCTGAAATTCACTAATTTATAAAGTGGTATTTGCAATAAAGAAATATAATATTCGATTATCGAACTAGTAAAAAGAATTATATTTATTGCGTTTGGACGGCGTATAAATTCACATCCTGTGACCTAAAATATTATTTTCTTTTATTGGTCAAATAACAGCAATTTTCCTTTAAAAAGTTCTTGATTTACTGTATATTTTATAGCCGGTTTTTTGCGAATGGTTTGTGACTTTTCACTGCCTTAAAGTTATGATTTCTATTTTCAAACGGAGTGGAAAAATCAATAAACATTTAATGTATTAGATATATTTTTAAAAAAATAATATTTATCCTTATTGACAGATCATAACCAGTAACCCTCGGAGAAATGGAAGAGTCAGGATAGATGGTCGTGGGATATATCGTACATCTTGTGTCTTATTTTAATATATGTTTACTAATATTTAATACCGTGAAATAGAAGAAAAGCGGGTTATAATTGTTGTTCATTGATTCACATTCACAACATATAGCATGACTCAGATTTAAATAATTGTCGATTCTGGAACTAGAGACAGTTTAATTCCACCATTTATTTCTAAAACGAAATTAATCAAAGGAATATTATTATTAAAAAAAATCCAAGTGAATTTTATATTGGTTTTTTTAATTATTATTATTCATTTTAGTATTTGATATATTAAGAATTACTTCCAGCGTTTTAACGAGGCACTGCATGAGTGAACGAAGCCTAAACCTATAACTATACCTGGAAGTTACCACCTTTCAGCAATAAATGCTTCTCTTTAAGTCTTGACGGTTGAATCAGGTTTTCAGACTAATTTAGGTTAGTAAAGAATAATTTATTTGCTGTCGCTTTTTTTAATTAATATACTAGGTCCGAAAATTTCTCTGAAAGCTAAAACTGTTCAAACAAGAGCTGAGTCAAAAGAGGATAATCCCTGTTAGAACTAGGAGTACAGGTTAACTGATTATATAGGCAACCTTGGATTCATGAGGCCAATCTAAATTCAATCCAGGCTGGAAGTGGCAGCGAGCGAGGTTGTAAAATGTGCACTAGAGGTCTGGTGAAATATTTACAGCAGGAAGGGTTGTAACCCTTCTCTTGAATTTATTACCTTGTAATGACCAACCTCCTCTTTTTGTCACCCCCGTTCTTCCTCCGTCCAAGATCGGAACAGATTGAAGGTAAAAAGTCATTGACATCTTTTCGTAATCATTCCTTTACTTTGTTTAATGTGTGGATGTTTGGTGATACAGTCAGTAGTTCCAAATTTCCATTAACGTAACCTATCGTTTATGTTACTTGTTTTTTTAAAGATAATTCCGTCGATATATGATTATTTTTTGGGTTGTCTAGGTCCTGCAAGAGTGGGTAATAATTATCTGGTCAGAGTTTGCCAATTATTTAGACTGAAAATCATATTAATGCATTATGTCACTATATGATCATATTACTGTTTATCTTATTTGTTCTTTTTTTGTTTTGTTTTATCCTATTTGTGTTTACCTATTTTTTTCTTCTATCCTAGCCTTCTTCTATTTATATAAGGAGTGAAAAAAAGTTTATGTCGTCAAAATTGAAATTTTCCGCTTGGGTTTTAAATTTTAACTATTGCCAATAATTTGCGTTTGATGATATTTTCAAGGAATTATATAATACGTTTCCTAGATGATACAATAACGGTTTATCTATCTTCGCCTTATAGTTTCGCTCTCGCATGCTCAAACGTTTTTTATTCGACACCCCAGTTAATGCCCTATCGCATTTGGGACAAATTCAAAGGATGTTAGAAATCAGTGTAAAAATGATCCAATATTACTTAATTATTATTTATCAAACCCCGTCCATTACTTGTGTTTACGCATGTCCTATTTGTCTCAGCATCCCTGTATTTTTAAAACGAATCGTTCGATTTGGCCCAAAGTTTGATCCCAAATCATGGACGAATTTTGCACCTATACTTAACTATACTTTTATCAAGCTTTATCCATTGCTTTTACATACGCATGCGAAAAATTATTCTTGTTTTGACACCTATTTAATTTGACCTGAAGTTAGAGCTTGCGTCAAAATGGTGCAATATCACTTTTATTAAGTTCCCTCCACTACTTTCACTTATGCATGCCCAAAAAGTGTATTTTCAAGTGTTTTCAGATATACTTGAACTATTTTAATATGTTGTTTTTTATAAGTTGTAACTTTCTTTAATTATTAAGTAATTAATAGAAAAATAAAATCTAACTCGAAGTTATTTGAAAAAATAAGTTTTTTTTTTTTTTAACCAATTCTTTACAAATGGTCGTTGGAGTGTAGAGTTTAATGACGATTTTCTATATGTTTTTTGTAATCTTAATTTTTTTAGGTCATTGTAGCTACTCATTTATCATATCTACAGGAATAAGAAATAATATCATTTCTGACATTGGAAATGTTTTTCAGATAAATGTGTACATTGAAATCCTCTGAGGTTTTTTTTTTTTTTTTTTACCATGAATTTCATGGCTTTAAATGTTTTTCATTATAACCTATTTTTGATTGGGCCGGTAATCTGCTTAAGAGACCATTTGGAGATAAGCCTCAAGGGTTAACGACGAGCCTTTAAGGAGAGAGGATCCTATGAAATTTATAGCTGTGTAATGGGGAGAGGGGCGTGGCGCTTGTTTTTGCCGCGCCCGCCTTTACACAGATTGCCGCCTCTGTTTACTGACCACCCAAACAACATAATTCCCGCCTTATCTCTCTTTATTTCCGGCGGGAATCGCCTGGTCACCCGCCACTTACAGTTGTGGATCTGATTGCGTCCAGCCCACTTTACTGATTCCAGGATTAGGTGTCGATATTTCCTATTTTCGTAATCGAAATATTAGTAAAGTGCAATCGGAACTTTACTTGTGATTAATATTTCAAAAGTTAACCTATTGCTTAATTAGTGAAAACTGTTCGCAATATAATATTCAATAGGAACATTTTTTTTTTTTTATCACTGGCTAGTGATTTCTGAAATAATGAGGGATTATCTACTGGCCACCTCCCTATTCTATACAACCTTGGTAATGAGAGTTAAGTTTTTATTCGATGTGGCCACATCGCAATAAAAGACGACCCTCCCAGACCTTATTTGACAGCGCCGCTGCAGTTACGAGGTTGCTAAGGAGGAGGAGGCGTTGACTCTCTCGGTTGGACAATACAGAAATTATCTGTAAATTATAAAAACAACCTAATAGTTTTATTATTTATATTTTACTTAAAAATTACCCATGTTTCCAAACCCCCCCCCCTCTAACGCCGTAGTATGAAATTAACACGTCTAAATGAAAAACTAATAAGTCTATTTAGTCCGACATAATAGAAAGTGAATAAAAATACTTATTATTTTTACTATTTAAAATAATTGTTTTCAATACTTCCGGTTATAGCGGAAATCCAGTTCACTGTAGTGGATACTTAAACGTAATGAAGAAGTTTTCTTCTCCATTGTCTTCAAGCTACCATGTTTTCTTTCAGCTACCTTTTTTATTCTTCCAAAAAAAGTCGACCCAGACTCCCATTGGAGTCCTATTCTGCCTTTTAGACATGAGGGAGGTTATTTAAAGGTACCAAACTTTTCTAACAATGGTGGGGAGCCATCTGAGCTTCAGATCGCCCCAGCTACCGTGTTTTCTTTATAAATATAGATACTCACCACAGGTATAAAAATTATGAAAAAATAATTTTCTTTTATATGCGATATTATCATCAAGTTAATCTTTCATTAGAATGATATTATTTTTATTTAGTTTTTTTTTATCTATTCATACTGACCTCATAAAAATATATTTCCAATGAAAAAATACTTTAGCGTACATATTTATAAGAAAAAAATCATTTAATAACAACCTTAAGTATATAACGTTCAATATTGCGTCTAGAAGATCTAGGTTACTTCTAAAACTACTCTCACTAATTCTATACCAGTCAAACTTCAGGATTACTGTTCACGTCAGATACTTTCTCACTGTAGACGCTTCAGCTTACGTTGCCAACATTTATTGCCTTCCGCGTGTCATCCTCCGGTAATCGGAACCGGAAGGAGTAAGTGAATCGAAGAGCCGAAGCGGTGGGAGCGGCCTAATCCCGGCCGTTCCTAATGGCAGCGCTGACTAATGTGCGAAGGAACCTCACACGTAACGGCCGATGGGGGCATTAAGGGGGGATGCAAATCCTGACTTGCTGCAATTAAGAGCCTCTCTCCAGAGTATTGGGGTCTAATCTGCTTAGCCTTGAGAGGGGAAGGGGATTTTTGGGTAGGATTAGGTTGCGGGTCTGAGGAGCTTCTGGTCAAAGGCTATGCCCCGTCCGATGATTACACGCTCTGGGTATGCTTTATTGGACCTTCGGTGGACCCACACAGGGAATTATTAATTTACACGGGGAATCACTGTGCTATTGCACTCAAACTGTTTGAGTATTGTTTAACGAAATATGTTATAGTTCAAAAAAATGGTGTTGCCTTCTGAAAAGAGACCATAAACCAAGTATACCAGCATAGGAGGAAAACAGAATCGACGAAAAATATACTTTAAATAGTCCATATTCAGTTGGAAGAAATCAAATCTCAAATTTGGAAAATAAATGTTAATGCTATATTATAATTTCTTGAGTCACTTCATATTCTTTAGAAAATACCTCTAGCAGCATATTTGCCATCATCTATAAAGTGACTGCAAAAGTACTGAATCCTGAAAATGAGTAATAACTCAGATCTAAAAAATATTTTTGAGGGACCATCTTTATGGGGTCAAGATAATGTTCAAGACTAATTAAATAATAAAGGGATTTACGGGGCGATTTATTTTCTAAAATAGCGTAATATT
Organism: Halyomorpha halys; assembly: GCF_000696795.3. Taxonomy (NCBI): domain Eukaryota; kingdom Metazoa; phylum Arthropoda; class Insecta; order Hemiptera; family Pentatomidae; genus Halyomorpha; species Halyomorpha halys. The sequence continues at coordinate 1,246,097 of NW_027108392.1, read as the reverse complement.
TATTTCGATTTTGGTATGATACACCAAGTTTAATTGGACATTTAATTTATTAAATACCTAATCTTCATTAGAAATAAAGTTTCAGTGCTGTATTCCTTTTCTTTTTTTTCCCCTATTTATTCCTGGCATATGGGTTATCTTTCAGGTTACCAATGCATTCTAGCCATTAGAAAATGTTCATGTGTGGTATACCTATAATTGAATCTGTTCTATCTGATGGCACTTTGGTCCTTGAAAGACTTTGGTCTCCTTAGGGATCCTTCTCCACATTCTGTCTTTCGGCTACCCTTCTCCATCCTTCAACAACCTGAGACCGAAGATCTTCTTTTACATCGTACATTCAACGAAGTCTAATTCTACTGCTTCTTCTTCCACCCGAATGTCCATCAACCATTATTTTAGGGAGCCTACTACACTCCATTCTTTGTCCGCAACTCTCTTAACGGTGAAAACAATGTCAGTTGCTTATAATCGAACCATAATATACAAAAAAGAACCAACCCTGTGATACCTGGGTAAAATATTGAATATGTCGTGTAAAAATGATACAATACTCCTTAGAAAATGTTTTATGGATCATCCTTGTAAAAAATAAGTTCTTATTATATGTAATTTGTTGATGTAATCGGACATACATAGTTTTATTTTTAATTTTTTTAGGTTTATTACACTTTAAATAATATAGTATTTAACTTTGAATCCATTTTTATCAATTCAACTGCCGTGAAACTGCACTTAGACAGAATGGGTCTAAATGGTTCAACTCTGCGATTTCCGACATTCACAGTTCAATGATTCGAAAATAATTTATTTCATATTAATAGACAATCCATTTTCCTCTCTGATATTGCCTCCTATTGTCTATTATACGTTCTGTCTTTCTTTTTTTGCATTAAATTGGCAGCATTGCTAAATGTATCATTTAGATTAATTTTAAGGGAAAAAATATGATATTTACTGGTATGATTTTTTTTTCCAAATTTTATATATCATTTTTACTCATTCGATTATTATAAAATTTTAGTGATTATTGAGATATAGGCAGCATTGAAGAGAGCCTGAGAGACCCGAGAGCCTCCGCTGCAAAGCGACCATTAAGCTAATCTGCTGTCGGATGTAAAAACAGAGCCTCGGGCGACAAATAAACCAGCGCTTATCGCCCCCTGGGCCCTGCATCTAATTATCTCATATCGTTGTTCCTCTCTTATCTATCGCAGGCTTTAGCCTCACTTCTCGCCTGTCTTCGTCTGCGGTTATGGAAGTGCAGCAGTGCAACATCTGCAGTGCTGCTGTCGCTTGCATGCCTGGCAATAGGAGGATGAATAGTTTATTTCAAGGTACAATATTTGTTTTTCTGCGTTTTTAAACACGGAGCATTGATATAAGCAATCTTTTGATTTTTTTCTTCTGATATGAACTGGTTTCAACTGCGTGAGTAGATTCAATGATGAATTTGATTTAAAATTTCTGATATTTGTAGCTACAGGAAAAACTATAACCTTTGGAAACTAATGAAACGTTCACCTATTGAATTCGGTAAATAAACAATAACTCCTTTTCGAATAGATTGGTACATAAAGATGATTCACCAACAAATTCTATTGGATAGTACAATTTCCAAGGATCTCTCCAAGTACGTTCATGTTGGGTATGATACGGCCACGAGAAATATTTCTGCTAAGCATGATAAATTAATTATACTGCAATGTTTAAATAGTGTTCTCTTTCCTATGAGCATTTCAATTCTCATTGTCATGGTTGTCTCAATACGTCATAATTTTATTTTCATTCATATCTTGAAAAAAAAAATTCTGCACCAAATATTTTAATTAATTTAGTATTGTGTTAGAACAGATTTCAGAATATTTCAATGTATTTACAAAAAAGTCAGAAATGTTGTAGTAGCTCTAAAGTTGTAAACTGGCGTTGACCATTACTTTCACTGTTACTCCTATCAAAAAAGTCTGCTGGAAAGTAAAAATAACAAAGTGTGTTTTGAATTTCCAGTGGCTTGAAGTAGTTTGTAATCTGCTTATGGCTTTTTTTGTTTGCATTTCGTTGTGATTAATTATTTTTACCCATGTGGATATACACTTGTAATTCAAATACGATTTTAATTTAAAATGTTTAATTAGTATTGGTTTTAGCTAAGAGCCTAACCTTATAACCTAAGCAGATCCGTTTTTTAAATAAAATTGGGGTCTAATTATTGCCTATTATTTGAAAATCAACAACATATAATTGTTCAATGATAGGATTACTTACGTTTATGTGAATTAGTCAACTATATGGTAGCTCACAACAATTATCACAAACTTGAAATCATAAATACTACCAAATAGTACGAATGTCATTTATTGATACCTTTCGCCTTTTAAGTTCCTTTCTTGAGTGCTTCAAAATTTGTTTGTTTATTTAAAAAATGTTTTTTGTAAAATATCCTCTTTTTTTTTTACAGAAATACCTATTCTTAATATTTAGGAAACTGCGTAAATTGTAACGAGTCACATCTTATTTAAGAATTTATTTTCTGAATTAATCGAAATAAATTTTATTAACTAAATGTAAATAGTATTTTTTTTTATTTTCATTTGAATCCAATTTTGGTTTTCTTTCCATTGAAAATTACAACTTATATTCGTTTATTTAGTACTGTCACCATTGTTTCTATGGTCATTGCACTCAAGTATTTTTTATTCAATACGATTGTATTAATAACCTCGTTTTTCAAATATTTAAAAAAATGGTAAATGGTCTTTTCACGGTCATACTATCTCATAATTAGTGTTAGTAAAGTCTGAATAGATGTATATATTTTAAAAGGCTAAGTTCATAAGACAGTAATTGGAAATTATGGATTGATGAATGACTTATTCGTCAATTCTAGTATATTTCAGGGCTCGAACAAGTAAATACACTGCCTTCTCTATTATTTATCAGATTTTTTTATTAATAATAACACCTAAATACGTAAACAAATATGATTACAAGCAATATTTTTTTTGCCAATACCTCGTTACATTATGTACCACAACGTATGCAGCGCATACACTGTAACGGGACAAGGCCCCAATTCTAAAAAGTTTCCCGCCAGCGGTAACACCAATGTTCGAACGAGATGAAAAAAAGAAACTTTTTTTTCGCCTGGAGGGGTGGCCCCATCCCATGTTTACATATTGAAAAGACCCAATTCTGGCGGAAGTGTCCGAGCGGGCGGAAACCCCAGCCACCCCTATCCGGCCTTTGCATAAACAAATTCTCGGCTTGATTCAATCTTCGGACTGCCATACTGCCTTTTTATTCTGTTATTCCGCTAGGACTCGCATACGTCGATGGAACGTCCGCGGGGAGATCGTGCTCGGCATGGTTATGTAGATTCCAATATGGATGATGGTAGGAATGTTAAATCATATTTTCTTTATATATTTAATATTTAAAATAGATAATATATTATCTATCCATGATATATTATTTTCCAATACTTTATTTATGTCTGGAACCAAATGTCTTAAAACACAGGACCTTCCATCACTTACCCTTAGTTCGTTTAGGAGAATCTAGGAAAAGTTATGTACAGTATTTAATTATAAAAAAGGATTTTTGAAAAAGTTTTCTCTTATCTATCGAGATTAAAACCAACCAAGGTAAATAATAATTAGAAAATAAATCAATATGTATATAAGAAGATACTAAAACTAAAGAAAGGGATACTAGAACACAAATTTATGAGACTTAGAACCCACGGCTACAGTGTAACAGAAAACAATTTTTTTGCCCCGCCTGGCTCGAACCTGGCTCCTTGCCCAACTTTATGGATATATCGATCAGTTGAAATTATTTATAAATAAATGTTAAAACAATATATCTGTCGGTAACTTAAAATATATCTTCAATTTCCATTTCCTTTTTAATCAAAATTAATGAAAATGAAATAATATATGGAATGACATTATTAGTAAAATTTCATATGTTTTTTTCTAAAGTGACTAGATGCAACAGTGCAAAAGTATTATCACAAAATTGAACAGTGAGTCATCAATACCAATGCTTCACTAAGCCACTTTATCATATTTTTGTGTATAAGTAAGCTTTCAAATGATCACAGGAGGAATGAAGCATTTGAATTCATAAGCTACTTGGCAAAACTCAGCGAAGTCATAAACCAGTACTGAACAAAGACAAAAAAAAAGAAAGGAAAAAAAAGAGAATTTCTCAAGTTGTCGGGAAGGACCCCTATTAAAAATAATGAAAGAGGAGCCTGGTGAGGGACCATTACAGCGAGAACGTGTTTAATGCCGGCTCTACAGGATAACGAGGATGGCCTTTGTCCACCTCAGGACCTCCTTCAGTCGTCCCTTCATTTAGTAGGTGTCCTCCGGAGTACTCCTACAAGGGTTTGGCGCATTGGAATAATTCAATAGGAGTCTTCTTAACCCGATTAATGACTGGGTGTTGTCCATTTGGCACTTCTTATTCATAGTTTTTACCCCAATAGATGGGTTAGAGAGGTTTTGAAATAAACTAAATTTATTATTCAGCTCTTGTTTTTCATAAAATTTCAGAAATAATCAATAATAGCAAGTTTGTGTATTTTAAAAGATGCCGTCGAAGGAGTAACATTGCTCTAGTACCACAAATGTTTCGTGTTATTGACTGTGGTCAAAGGACCACATGGGTTGGCGGGGAAATAGGAGATATATACGTTCCGATTGACGGAACAAAGTACCTTCTGTTAAAATATAGTCATAAATCATCAATTATTTTTCTTATACTTTTATTGCAGGATTGGTTCTTCTCGGAGTTTAACGGTATGTGTGTTTTATAAAAAATAAAATAACAAATATCTCTTACAAACTTTTATTAATGCACAGTAAAAGATTTGGTAGTTTTTATGAAAAAGGAGCATTTGTCTGGAAAAAGGGAAAAGTTGAAAAAAAATGCCTTTCAAGTTTAATTTGGTGTATACCCAAAGGAAGTTCATTGCTAAATTCCTTTTGTCTTAGATTTATTGATACTTTTGTCCAAAACATTATATCCAATTTATTCCAACAACTTTAAAGGGTTAATCTCACTAACCCTGTAGAGAGGTTTGAGCTACTTAAATTTCTCTTGATTAAGATTGAACTAACATTGGACAGGACTAGAGGTACAGACGACCAATGAACTACGACCCTAAGCGAAGGGTTATCCTTCAGGCAGAGTAAGGGCATTAGCACTATCTCTTAGGGACCCTGTCATTTCCTCGCTGCCTCTTTTATCTCCGCCGATGGCTCCCCGAGGACGGATTGATAAGAAATAATCACCGCTTATAGCGGCTCCATCTTGTCTTCTAATAGTCTCCCGTTCCGCTCATTACCATTCATTCCGTTCGCCCATTATCTCTCTTATTGCCCCCATCTTCCCTCTGTCCTCTAATCTGAGTCGCTCTCAGCTAATACGCGATTCTATCTGAGCGCTTCATGCCATCTGCTCTTCATTGGATCATCCTTCAAGGAGATTCCTTATGATGTTTACTACCACTTGTCAAACAGACCAACAGAAAGACTTAGAGCGTTCCTTCAGAAGATATCATGTATTCTAATTCATATGTTATTACATCTACTTTTTGTGAATTATTTTATTTTATTTATTTATTTTATTATGCAGTTGTAAAATTCTACAAATAAATAAATGAGAAAAGGTTCAGCTTGATTCTATCATAATATATTGTACTTTTTTTTTATACAGTTTTTTTAATTTTATTTAACTTGGCTTTAATTTTAATATTCTTTGATTTAATGAGTTATCTAACAATTTATAAAGAGTTTATTATAAATCTATCAAGAAACACATGTTACATATTGAGTTTTCATTCTATAGTGCTTGCTTTAAAAATCTAAATGCAAAATGAGAACTTTTACCAGTCCAACTCTACAAGCTTGAATAACAAAATAAAATAAAATTATTAATCTATTACTATGAAAAGATAGGGAAAGTATTACAATTAGAAAATTTTTAGCCCTAGATGGATGAAAAGAGTTTTTTCTCTTTGATGATATTCATGAGGAAATAACTCATTTCTCGGAAGTATATATTTGTGTGTTTCTATTTAAAAATTAAATATTTTTAGATTTACTAAATGCTAAATGACTTTTTAGTGAACGAAAGAAAATTTATATTGATCTGAAATGTTATAGTCACCAGGCTATATACAAACTTTTAGCCGTTTAACCATTTTGTAATTAAGTATAAGTGAATTTAATAACTTTGAAGCCAATGCCAACAACTTGCAAGTTAATTTAAATTAAAAGTTTAAAAAAATAAATAGTCCTACAATTCTCTCTAATTTTACTCCCTCAAAACAAGTTTGTATCAATTAATTTTATCCTCTCTGGTTGGTTTGTTCCTTTGGTAAAATAAATTCCTTAATTTTTAATTTGGAAATTGAACCTTTTGTTTTGAAAGTAATATAATAATATTGGTAGTATGAGTAAGCAAATGCTGTTTGGGGAATGGAAGCTTCTATCTTAAATTGATATCTATTTCGACATTTCAAGCTTTGTGATAAATGAAAATGCCTTAAGAACAACGCAGTTTGAAATACTGACCAATTTGAAAGACGATAAATCAGTGAAGTAGGTAAAACACCATACTATATCTGAGGCTATAGCTAAGTCTAAAGCTAAGCAGAAGGCGCTGCGTCTTTATTACAGCAACACTAAGGACACCCCTAATGTTCCTTCATATATTTAAATATCAGGTAAAGTTTCCTTATAAATCTGCCGGGGAAATGATGAATGCAGATGCTGGAGATAATATAGGGCGGAGGGGGCCGCGTTTTATGCCCGCAGCCGAGCCCATGCAAATCCGGGGTGGCCATGAGCTCTCGTTTCTTTTTCTTTTCGTTCTGCCTCCGGCCCGATAAAGACTGGTAATAAATGCAAATGCACCGGCTCCGAACTGTTCTAATGAATCTTTAAACAATCTCAGTCACATTTTTCCTTGGGGTGGGCTCTTTTTTTGTGACTTACAATGTCTTTATGCCCCCGGCTCTCGAGGAGTCTGGCTTTTTATTTTACTTCCAGGCCAGCCCGAGTGGCTGCAATTTGGTTCGGAAGTTAGGTTATACGTTTTCCCCCTTATACGTTCCGTGGCTTTCGTTAGAACTAACTATACATCTTTTTTAATCGATTACAATTCTTCTTAAAGAAGAGCTGCACATATCAATTTATTGTAATTCGAAAAATGAATCAGTATTAATACTACTATCATAATAATCATTTTATCCCCTTTACCGCTTGGGCAGTGTGGGGTTACAATTTGTAGTCTGGACCAGATCATTATTAATACTAATATCATTTAATTAATATATCAGTTTAATTAAGAACGATGAACGGTGCATAGAAACATTAAATTCGAATAAAAGATACAATAATATAAATATAAATATAAAGTCCAAATTATGATTTCTTTAAAGCATAAAAATGACACTACATCACATGATTATTTTCAGAAATTAAAAAGTATGTCAAAATTGAATTACGATTTTTATGTAAACTTTCACTTTTTGTAACTATTAATTGAGTAACAGCTATAAATTATATTTTTATTAGACGGGTGGTATTTTAATATGTTCTCTCATAGTAAATACATATTACACTACAAAACTAAAGTGAGAAAAAAATTCTTTTCAGTACTAACAGGAGTCTATTATTTTTATTTTTTTTGTGATTTTTTTCGTTAAGATAACACTTATTTGTACGCATATACGCTAAGGTTTTTTTTTTTACTTATAAAATTATTCTTTATAATTTATTATAATATATTTTATATATATAAAATATAAAATCCTACCTAGTTTTTAGGGTTATACAGAAAACTTTATTTTTGATGGTTTTTGTTTTATAAAATATTCTCGTTCAGGTATAATTTATGGGGCATTATCAATATTTTTATCGATTTTTTTTAATATTATTCTCCTTTTTGTTTATTGGGTTTTTGAAACAGTAACTTCTTTATTTCATTCGCGTTAAAATAAAAACATCGCGATATCTTTATTTTGTTAGACGCAATGCGACTATTTAGTGAGTCTCATCCCATATTATACATTACACCTAGGCATTTGCCATCCACAATTAAAACAGCTTTTGGGAAGACAGTTCCCGACAGCTATTAAAGATTGACGGGGTACAGGAGGAAAGTTTGGCCGCAGAGGAGTCGACGGCTAATGCATTTAAAACCAGGAGAGAAGCTGTGCGAGGACAGGCGAGTCAATTAGTGAATCCTGTTCTGATAGCTAGCTTTGCTATCACTGAATAATGGAGTCCGCTCTGTCTTAATTCCACTCCTATATAACTCGTCGGGTCACCTCCATGCTGGAGAACCTTAAGTCTCAAGTGAAGCATTAATCTTTCAAATATCCAGTTAAAATGATCTTTAATGTATAAATTAGTTCTTTTCATCCTTTCTCTCTCTCCCATGTCCTATTTATTACAAAGCTCTTCAATCTCATATCAAAATCTTTCAGGTATTGAAGGTTAAAATTACTCTAATAAATTCAGCCAACTCATATTTATTCTTTCATTTCTTTTCTTATGCTATAATATTCTAACTGATACTGTTGAAGTTAACTGGGTTTCTCAGTGGGTAAACTGCGCCCCCGGATTAGAGTCCGGTTGAGGCAGAAAAAAAATTCAGATATATGAGGCACGGATCAAGTAAGAGATGGGGAGATTCTCTTGCGGCACACATCCTTTAAAAAAATGTAACTTGGCCCCTCATTGGGTTAGTGAGTAAACCTGGCGGTTGATAGTCCATGCTGGTCCCATATTTTATGACCATTGGTCAAGAAACTGCACTTTTTTACCTTGTGCTGAACTTGAGGTTGTTTATGAGTTGTGTTATCATAATATTTTTAATTTCATCGTTATTTTTACTGATAAGATAAGCAACATTCGACTTGCATGTCTGGCTTGAAATCATTATACCACCTTTTTTAAATATTGTTATGCGTTTAGCCAAAAATTATTATAATTTAAATATTGTCTTACAATACAATTTAATTACATTATCTGTGGCGGTTATGAATGCTACAAAAAATTATTAGCTTAATTAATTAAAATATTTTTAACATTGTTGTGTTTTTAACATGTTTCAATGTTTGATCGAATGATGTTCACAGATGTCTTTGTGAAAATGTCTTTTTATTTTTCACTATCACAGGCAGCTACAATACATAGGTTTGCGTATTAACTATAAAAAAAACTACCTATTTTTTTCCACTAATCGAATCAAACCGTACTATAACAACACTAAGATCGGATTCTATTAGAGCAGAGTAATATATTGGTTGGAGATAGAAGAGCCGACTCTATTACACTAAGGAAGTCGGTTATGCTCCCCTGCTATCAAGCGTGACGTAAGGGCTACAATGGGAAACGGCAATGCTTTTATGAGGCTTTTTACCCTGAGAGATTTGTGAGGACCCTCATCGCCGATATTTCTTCCCCTCTCCACCATACCCCCACCCTCATAAGAGGGCGGACAAAAAGGACATCCGTCCAAGGATGTTTTGCAGGACACGTCCACTGCCCCACAAGGACACTAACTCACGGAGAATTTTCTCAATAAAATCTTTATTCCGGTCCAGGCCCGGATGGCGACAGTTGTCCTGATATAGAGGCTCCGCTTGTCGCTATACCTCAAGCGCCCCGCTTCTCAGTTCTATCATTATTAGTATATGTAGTCCTGTGATATCAAATGGAGCATATGGGTAATACAATTTTTTAAATATGGTAAACAATCAATGATGGCGAGTCGAACGAACCTGATGACTTAGTATGGAACCAAACACTCAGGAATAACCTACAAATCGGTTATTAAATAAACTTAAGTAGAGAGAGAGAGAGAGAGAGAAATACTTTATTTATCTATGCTGCCTAAATACATCAGGCAGCTATCTCACACAGCATACTTATCAATCCGTAATCGGACATATATAAATTACACATACATGGTATAATCAGAAAAAAAGTGATACAATAATAAGATATAATAAACAATTTTTTTCCCCTACAGTTTCCTTTTACAATCAATTTCGGTCTGTACAACAAATACAAATGTTTCAATTCATTCCTATTTTTCTTTCTCATTTCTGCTCCTCCAATTTCACCCTTTCACAATTTTTTAATTCACCCGATCAACAAATTCGCTCTCCGGAATTCACCCTCCTAGATCCTCTTCAGTGACCCGCTAAACAAATTCAATATTAGACGGCAATGTGAGATCAGACCATCATTCATAGTCACAGCAGTAGATCAGTTTACCATAAACAAACAAATAGATACATTTTACGAGAATAAGACTAACACATAGATTAAAAGGAAAATATAATAAAAATGTGGTTACAGGAAACACTTGAATGGATAAATAAGTTTTTATTATAGATAGGCCATATCTGTATCGTATGGCATGTCGAGGTCTTATGCGTTTATTTGTGACGTAATAAGGAGCATCAAGGATTTTAGGGGGCTTTTGGATTGGAAGGATTTGATGGTTTGGTGGAGCCCCAAAGTTCCAAATTGGTTGGATCATCATTTTGATTATAACAGGTTTTTGCAGTAAATGTGAAGTTTACAGCGTTTGTCATATCAGTGTTGTAGTAATCTGAATCTACGAGCAGTAAGTCTCTTGTTAAGATGGAATCTTGGAGAGCGAATCTGTCCAACAGGCTTTAGTGGGATATTAAAAAAAGGTACACGGCAGGAGAGTAGAGATATACGATGGAGAGGAAAGGTGATCTGATGGGATTTGTTAGGATTTCTTCAATGAAGTCGTTGTTCATCATGTATCATTATTAAACTGTTTGATTAATATGTGGACAGAGTCATGACTAAACTTTCCATTTGTTTCATTATTATATGGTTTTTATTCACTATTTTAAAACGTTTTTTGGAGTCGTCTATTTTATAATATTAATATAATAATATTTATCTTATAAGGGTTTAATATTTATATATTCCTCTATTATTCAATGTCTTAAATGGTAAGATTGTTATAATAGGCAACATATTAAAAGGCAAAAATGATAATATGGTGTCTTAAACAATCTGGATTATGAGCTTTAAGCTAGCAAATTGTCCTCTCTATTATATTCTACCAATTTAAGAACTATGAATCCTTTTTACCCACATTTTTCTTGTTTTTGTCCTAGCTAATATTTGAAATAGGATTTTTGTTGTATAATTATTTGATTTTGGACTTTTCAATTATCTGTAAGATTTTCCGATTTTTATCGAAAGTGTTTTATGGTTTTCATCCCCTTATACCATTTATAAGATTTATAGATCTGTTACCTCACTGATAGAAAACCACTTGGCACTTTCCCATTTCCAATATCCCTCCTTGATATTTTAATCCTGTGAGATACGTGTCCGGCAGATCGGTGGCCATGACAACTTCTTCCCTTGGGACGGAGACAATAAGATCTCAATTATCCTCCTCCTGGCCACTGACAGCCGCCACTTAAACTTAGATTGTCCTGGGGACCTGCCCTCTTCAAATTTTCACGTGGTGCTGGGAGTGGTCGTTGTCTCTGGAGAATTCCATCTCCAGGCTCCGCAGGCCATGATTTAGTGAACTTTCATTGCGTGGAGTAAAAAACAACAACACATCATAGCGATCCCTATGGAACAATAAATTGTTTCCTTGGAAGTAGAAATAAAACTATTAACTATCTCACTTGTATCTATCTACATTGAACATACCAATAATGTAGTTGTAAATTTATGTTAGTCATTTACACGCAAAAGGGTAAGGATGGAAATGTTTTTTTCTGATTCTATTACAAATTTTTATATCATAAGAAACATGATGTTAAACATAAGAAACAGTATGTACATGTAGTAAATATATACGTATATATTTATACAGAATAGTATTATATATATGTGTGTGTGTGTGTGGAGATGGGAGCATAAGAATTGGCTTCATTATGCAACTCACGAGTTACATTAATTATCGATTAGCTTTATCTATTTTTTTTTTAACAAGATTTAAATTATAAATGATTGTCTTTAAAATGGCCTGCCCTATCGAAGTCTCCAGAAGGTATGGATTTGGTAAAAGATTGGGTTCTTGGAAAATTTTTCTTGTTAATTCGTATTAATAAATTTTGAAGTTTTTTTTTCTGATCAAGCTCTACACAGGATGATAAATTTGATCACAGATAATTGTTTTATATACCTAGTCTGAGTTTGTTTTGAAAGCCCAGCTTTTATTCCCAGTTAAATTACGTAAAATTTTGAAAATGCTCTATTAGGCTTTTGGAGACACTAATAGATCTTTAAAAAAAAAAAAGATTTCTTCAAATTACAATAAATATCTTTAAATGTTTTTTCATACTTCGATATATACCTAAACTACCAGGCTTAAGAAAGAAAAAAGAGTGCAGTATCTTTTCCAAACCATTGTTCATGTTCAATCATTGTGCCTGAGAAGGTCTATGATTCATTCTCTTGTATTCTATTGTCTCTATTGTTATTTACAGTGCTGGTGAGTGTAATGAATTTTGAGTCAGAGCGGTAGATGCTATGGATTTGTAAAGTGAAAGTCATTAAGTTGTGTTATTGTGAAAGAAGCCTGTTGTGATAATTATTTTGAACAAAAATTATTTGAATGAGTTTTAATGTTTTACAATTTTAACTTAAGATGTATGTACCTTTATTGATATACTGGACACTCCTCATGAAAAGTTTAAAAATATTCTGACAACCTAAACAACATTTTTCGCGGTCAAGTGATTTATTCTTATAAGGAAAAATGCTTTAAAAAAAAACCAGCTGTTCTTAATAAAGGTACTTAAGAGGACCAGAGATCACTAAACCATAATTCTCAGCATTTCCCCTTCGAAAAGCGCTTATGAAGACCTTGCCCAGAACAAAGACGCCTGCGAACAGTACAAGAAGGAGCCCTGGCTAAGTGGTTAGGGGAGCAACAGCTGCTCCGGTGTGTCCTTTTTATCTTCCATAAAGGCTCTTCCCCACGGTAAATATAAAAAGAACGGGAGGGGGCAGCAGTAATTTGTTGACTCGTCTTTAATTATGCAAACAGCCGCGGGGAAGTGCTGTTTAGGAACCGCTCTATCGTATCTGTGGGTCTCTTCTTTTCGCTCTATCTGCCCCTTTGTCTTTTGCTTTCTTTTAGAATAAAAAGCTATATCTCTTATTGGTTTGTCTTCATTGTCTTGAATGATTTATTATGTCCTTCACTTATTTCTTTCGTACTAATTTACTTGTTTATACAGTTTACATAATAAGTAATTATTGGGACTCTATTGAATCAAGCATGTAGAAATTCAATAATATTTTTGAAAAGTATACCATAAAAATAATATTTTTGAAAAAACCTTTTTTTTTTTTTAGATTTGATTGATAGATTTATTTATTGATAGATATTACAATCTGCCACACAGTTGTGGGCAATAGGTAATAGTGATGAATGATCTCATACATACTAAAATATAAAAAAAAAATAAAATAGAATAGACAAGATGAACGTAATCAAACTATCTGTATGACATAATGATAAAATAATATATACAATATTTACACAATCGACCTGAGGATCCCTGAGCCCACTCTATCCCCCACGTGTGAGGGATAGAGCAGAGCTCAAGAGATCCCAGCGCATCCCTCTCGCCGCTGGAGGCTGAGAAAGTGAGCTAAAGCCTCAAAACACTCAACTTGAAAAAAAACTAAACTAAAGGTTCATTTAGAATTAGTTGTAAATTCTCCGGATCGATATAAAGACTTCCTATTGCGTAGTCTTTGCCGTTTATTATTCAACCTATAACAAAATGTGATATTTTCTTGGGTGGAGTTAGATCGCGCTAGCAATGCGCCCACCCCTCACCCAATCTGGAGGAATAGAATTTTTGTTAGAATCCACTCCCTTAGCTTTTGAGCTACTGTAGGAAACTGTGGCATAATCCTCACTTATATATTAGATTTTAATACATTAGGAGTTGTGTTGAACTTACATTTAGTGATTTTTGTACACACAAAGTTTTAACAAACCTATTTGGTAACCTTTCAGCAAACTAATCAAATCTGCACTGTATTGTACGACAGATCTTTGTTTTATTATAATACTGATTTAGAAAAAACTCATAAAAATTGATTTTAAATGTGTAAGGAATGTACAGCAACTTTGCCGAAATTCAAAAAATGTATAGTTGAGCATTAAAAGTAATTAAAATATGAAGTGAATATTTAAACAGATACATTCAGTGTTAAAAAAAAGTATCTAGTGATGTATATGATTACGTCAGTAGTGCTGAGACTTGACCACAACGTTCGAAACTGGCAGTCAACAGAGAAATAACAAAACGGCCCCATAAAGAAATAATGGTAGTATAATACTCTATTTACAACAATTTTGTTGTATACACAAACATTAAAGAAAAATCTGTTACAACAAAGTTCTTACTTGTGTTAATAAATTCAGTATTTTACCGGAAACATTTATTATTCTAACAAAAATTATATGTATAATATTTTATTTAAAAATATTTTTCTAGTTAGCATCCCTGCTTTTTGATTAGTTAACTTAATTATTCCTGAACTAACGCTTTAACAAACTCAGTTTAATTTGGCCGTGTATTATCCATCCGCGCTACCATATTCGTAGTTCGCTAAAACTGCTGCAAAACATGACTCCCACTTAGCTACACCAACAAACAAACTAGAGATTTATTTGCCTATTAGAGAGTTGTAGGATGATTATTGGCTGGCTGGAGTGTTTGCCCAGCAAATAGACCGCCGGGAACAAACCCTGCGAACAAATCCTCCACTATCCCTCCGAAAACATCGGCTTGCCTAGGACCTAAATCAACATGGCTTGTAAAATCGGATTCAGTTGGGAGCGCTCGTTAACTGCTGATGTAGCCCCGTCCAATAACAGGGCCACTCGCCCGGACAAGTGAAGGTAAACGAAGCCTACAAGAACAGGTTTCAAACCTCTGTCAACAACCTGATAGTGTTTCGTTGTTTAACTTTTCTGTCGATCTGGTTCTATCGGTGTTATGATTGCCGGCAACAGTTAGTTTGGATTTCTATTAGCAAACTTTGTTGCTTATTGTCGGAAACCTTGTTCATATATGCCTGTGACGGTATTTCAAGCTGAATGCAGGTTTGTGTATTTTTATGGTCATTACAAAGTTTGATTATCTTCCAATAAAACATTGATGCTGAAGTAATCTATATTTTATTGTCATTCAGAAAATTCAAATTAAATTTGTGAAATTATACTTCTATTTATCATTCACTATTTCACCAATCCTAATGGTTGAGCGGTTATTTGTGAGAACATTTTAATTGTCCTTACGGTTGAATTGTAAATTTCAATAAAATATAGAGCTAATTTATACATACATTCATAATGTTACTTTTTTTTATTTTTATAAGGCAATCAAAAACAACGGTGATGTTTCCCTATACATACAGATGTTCAATTTCTGTAACATTTTTAATAACATTACTTTCTATATTAGATGATAACTGCTGATATAATATTTATAATAAACAAAATATAAAGTGATTGATGATGAAATATGGTATTAATTATTATAATAAAAAGTAAGCGGATCAGATTTGTTAAATATACGAATATGTTTGTTTTCTTTAAGTTGTAAGAACTTAAACAAGGACGTGACTGTATGTTCGAACGAATTGATTTAAACAATTATATAACAGGAATGTAAGGACTTTAAATACTGATATTGATATCTATTTAATGACTAGTTGTTATTTCCTAAATGAAGGAATTAATATATTTTTAAACCAAATGAAAAATTAGAAAAAAAATACTTAAACAGTAAATAAAAAAAAATTAATAAATCATTCTAATGATCCAACTTTGCTAAATAATATAAAAATTTAGTCTAAATTTTATTTAAATTATTTATTGAATAAACAATTTTAAAAAATACCTAAATAATTATAGCAGTCCATCTATTTTTATTTTTATTTTACTTATGAAATTAGTTGGTACTTTAAGTAGTATAAAATTTTAAGAGGTTTTAATCTGACAACGTAAATATTCATAGTGGTTATCCAGCCTTACTAGTTTTAGTAACATAGCCTTTACAGAAAATAAGAACTGAAAAACAAATATATACAAAAAAAAAAAATAAAAATAAGAAATAACAGATGACTGATTAGCAACCTCTGTCAAATATGGTTCAGACCTTTATGGTGGAGCTAGACATCCTGCCTTTTTTTTTTTTATACACTGTTTTGGCTTTATAATAGACCCCTCTATTTCACAGACCAATTCTAAAAGCAGTTACATCCTTTTAAATAAAAAGGGCCGTTAAAGGTCTACTCTTCATTTAAAGGAACAATAATTGTAAGAGAAGAAGGAGGGCTAAGGATGGCGAGCTAACTCAACTCTAAAGGGTTGCTTCTTCGGAGGAATCAGGGGTCGGTTAAGAAAAGGAGTTTTGAATCGGGGAGCCGAGAAATTGGGAGGGTCTTGTAATTAACATGGGCCCATTAGCGTAATTAAACTGCATAACGGTCTCAGGGTCCAAGCTCCTCTCTGTCTGTTGGTCGTCGGGTCCAAGATTTACTGCTGTCTTCGCCTGACAAATAGCTACCGCCTATATTAGATGTATTTTTTGTTCTGGCCTGTGGGTCTTTGCTAGTCTTGAAATACAATCGCAGAAATACTAATTTAGGAACAATAGTTTGCAATCATATAATGAACTAGAATTGGCATTATTAACATGGTCTTGTGAAATGGACTTTTTTTCCTCCTATCCACTATTCTATTTGAAAATTTATCATCTGAAGTGAAAATGAAGTTCGATTGAATGTCAATAGACCAATGTTCTTCTACTTTGAAATTATGTAAGTAATAAATAAATACAACAGAAATAAATATTTTTATTTTTAATTTAAAAAGTGAGTTGTAATCCTACAAGTTAAGTTCTAAAGGATTTTTTTTTTAACTTTATTCTTTTTATTTGCAATGAATTTATACTCTGTTTTATTCATCATGTCATCCGAATAACGTTTCAGACTCTTGCCCATCATCAAGTTCTAAAATAATAATATTTACAATCAACAAATTTTACTCTTTTACCTACAAATAATTTAATATTTAACTATATAATATTCACTTCACTAATTTATAACCATTTACAAATTTATAATGTTTTGAGTTAAAGCCGAATTTCTTATATATTATAGTTAGTTTTTCCGTAGCTTACTAATAATTTGTTTATATGTTATTACCTTTATTGAAACAATTTTTTTATATATTCCAAACTGAATATAAGTCCAATTTTTTAAATCCTTATTTTTTCTTTTTTATTAGTGCTATTTACCGAAAATTCTATTCTATATTGACAAAAATAAAAATTGACCTTCGATCAATTGATAGCTTCCTTGAAAATGTGTCTTTCGAAGTGAAAATGAAGTCCGATTATGATGAAAAATATATCCACGTTTAACCATTAAAATTTTGTAAATATTCGAATATGTGTCTAAAAAAAAATCTTTCACATTGATATTAAATAAACCAGGACTTATTTCATGATTTCTTCGATAATTATTAGCTTTAACATCCTTAATCTTGTTATAATTACTAAGGGCACAGGCCGTGGGTGGGGGTTTTTGTATTTGTTTCTTATAGCAGCCCGACGACCTGATGCCGACCTGTCGGACGTGCTTTGGCTGAGGATAAGGCACCCCCAAGGGGCTAAGCCAGGTACAGCTTATTGATTAAGACGTAACTCCCTTCATATAAAGGTCATTATGAGTGACGGCGGGGGAAAGCAATTATATTAGTGGGCGGCTTTGTATTCTGCGGCTGGGCTTAGGATCACGGCGTCTCGGTTAGTTCTCACTCCATAATTACACTCGAGTCCTTCCGTAAGGTTATTCTAGTTAGTAACTATGAGGTATCTAGAGATAAACTTATATTTGAATCTATTAGAGGGGCATAAGAAACCTGTTGTGTGAAAGAAGCTAAACCAAACTAAACAGTTGTAGTGCTTATCCATTTAATGTAAAGACCCTGAGTCCAAAAAGATTAGATCCAAAACATATTCTCTATACTAAGCTTTTTAACACTAAACGAGGCACTAGAAGGAAAACAGCAATTTCTTATTGAAAGCAAAACTTTTGCTATGAAAATCCTTTAAATTAACTAAAATTAACTACTTAAATGGCTTAAATCAATTTTATTTAATTTTTTTTAAACATATTCCTTCTCTTTATAAGGATTTACTGATATTATTTATTCTAAGGAAATTGTAAATATTGTGTTATTAATAGTGTACAGCGATTTGTAAAAAAAAAATTAAATATTTAAATTATATTAGTAATTTAATTTATTTATTGAATTTTCAACTTAATTTATTATTCTGTCACTTTTTTTTGTTATACTATATTCTCTGTAATATTTCTTTCCAAAACTATAAACAATTAATACTTTTATATACTTATATATCAATATTACCAACTAACTTTCTATTTGTCTTATTTTTACAATGTACTTCTTTTAGTAAAATAAATATGTATAGTGAATTAGTTAAAAATATGTTCACATTATACATTTTTGGCAAGGACATTATGCATTTATTTCTCGTTGCCCAGAAATATACTAGAAATAAATACTAGCTCCCCCTTAAAAATTTATATGTTTATAGTTATTGGAGTTCTATCAATGTGTAGATTCCCCACATGTTTGTATCATGTCACTATGTCTCCTCCAGCAAATTTACTTGTTGTATATAATTTTATACAGTTGTAAATACAAATAAATAAATTATTAAAAAAAAAATCTTGAGACAATATTTATATGGTTCTTCATTCCGGATTTTTACTGGATCATTTAAAATTAGCCTTATAATTATCTAATCTAATTTGACTACAATATAATGTATTTATTTGATTTATGTTTTATATTTCAGGAAAACAGCAAACAAAAGTCATTATTGGGCAACGAAGCAGCCCTCAGTGCTCGTAAGTAAATATTTCTATTCTCGTAAATGATTCTTTTTTGTTCAATTTTTCTTTTTTCATTACTTGATCAGAGTGTCTCAATAGTTCAGTATATTAGAAAATTTAAGTATCTACTAGAATGTAATTTTAGAAGTTCGAAAATAAAAAAGTTTCAAATTAAAAAATCAAGTAAATTTTCTGTGTTTTTTTTTTCTTCCCGGTCGCTTTTGTGTAATTTATCAGAGACATTTTTCCATTAAAAAAAATCCTTTAACACTATACATTTGTATTTATTTCATTTTTTATTATAAACAAAAATGAAGAAATTTCTATAAGAAATTTTTAATTCCTAAAATTTCAAATTCTTTTGATTTCTAACCAAGTGAAGGAAGGTTTTGATAGTCATGTAGTACTATACACAATACTAAGATAATTATAAAAAATTATATCGATGTAATAATAATATAAATAACTGTAAGTAGATAAATATTATTCGAAAATTATTGAAAGAAACTGTGTGATATTAATTGATAAGGTATTTGTTATAAAGGTAAATAACTTGGCAAATAGCCTGCAATAGGAGGACAAACATTTAATAACTTGAACAAATCAATTTTAAGACATGTTAGTATAAATATAATGTTATGTGCACAGTGAATTGTAATTAAACCATATGAATATTATAGAGGTCTCCTAGATAATGGCCTGAGGACCAAAACGTTGGAGAAAAATAAACAAAATTAAGAGATAATGGTCAAAAGATATTTATGTTTTTATTTAAGTAATATTACCTCAAGGGCCGCTGTGCCTACTTCAAGTGGACATAGGCTCGTTAATTGCTCGAGCATCCGTTAAATGAAATTATAAATTACCCCGTCGACTAAGAGAGCTACTAATAGAAGCCACTTAGCCAGGGCCCAGGGACAGCAATAATAGTCCTAAATCAACACAGGTCCAGAATCAGAAGAGCCCTCACTGTCCTTATTATAGCCCGGACCGCAGGCCGCCTCTCACATATTCTCTTCTATATAATTACAAGTCTGGGAAGGGATGGTGGTGAAGTGGGAGGAGGGGGTTTAAGACGGCCAAATATTTGCGGGGGTTGCGCTCCCCTGACCGCGAAGGCCCCAAACCATGGCAAGGCCCCGGGGCTTAAACATTCTGTTTAATTATTGTGTACCGTGCTCTAGCCTTTGACCGGATTTAATAATTTCTAATTGCTCTCCTCTCACTAGCCCCGGGGAAGCTCTTGGAATCAAAGCGAAATATTCTAGAGCAAACTGTTACCCATGCCATATCTACTGAAATATTTGTAGGGCCCTGTCTTCCGTCCGGCTGCCATATAGGCTATACAATCTCCCTCCTTGCTTCGAATATGGTTAATTACTTACAGTATTATTCAAATGATATTGTAAATGTAGGATTCCTTCGTTTCATTCTTCTTCTATTTAACTATGCATATAGATTTTTAATTAATTTTTTTTTTTATGATCAGTTGTAGATAGTTGACAGTAGATTAATAAGTGGAAAAGATGAAGGAAAAAAAATCAAGTAAGTGGAGAAGATGGTCGGAGGGGGTGCGGTCAGCAAACAAACGAAAATATATTTATTATGAGATTCTGGGACTAAACTGGGTTCAGTCCATTCAGTTTAGCCAAAATTTCTACCGAAGCTCCCTGATTAAGGTCTGAAATTCAGTTCGGAACGTCGGTACGAATAAATAATGTTTTTTTTATTTGTGTTTTTTTTTTGCTGAACGAAACCCCGCTCCTGATGTACAATAAAAGCACAACTTCTAGATGAACCCTCGGAAAAAATCATTCAGGACTAGAAAATTGGGAAGGTCAGACCTAGACGCCGGCGGGGAGTGACGAATTGACTGTTCACATATATTCTTTTCAAATGAAAAACTTATTAATCGGAAAAATGCAAAAATAAATTAATAAACACATTGGTTTAAGACTTGATATTATATAACAATAATATTTTTTTTTCGATTCAATAAATTATAATGTGACCTGAAAAACACTATGGAAATCAAATGTCACTTTCTGTGAGAGTGGCCAAGTTATTATGAAGTACTTCTTCTCGAAAAATCATTACATTATTAATTTTCTTTGAATTAATCCCTTACAATTTAATCATCTATACGATAAATATGATTCAGTATTAAAAAAAAAAAAATGTGTGAAATACTAAAATGCTTTTAGATTTCAAGAGCTCCAAGAAGTTCCATCACGAACTCATCCTCCCCAGCCGCAACAAATGCCACCGCGATCAGAAAGCTAAAGATAAATTATTCCTTTAATGCCGACCGAGGAGCCGACGGGAAGAAACGTAAATGCAAGAGAAAGTTTCGGCGAGTTGAGTCGAGTTCTTAAACTAATTTCCTCGACTGGAAAAGGGAGGGGTAAAGATTGACGCGAGGAAATGAAAGAAACAGTCTGCCATGAGGGCCGGCCACTCCAGATGAGTGTCACACTTTGTTTCCCAACAACCTTTATCATCATTAGTCTTGTTAGTTCTTATTCTTCCTATTCGGTCCCATCATTATCTCCACACGTAGAGCAGGGAAAAAAAAAAAGAATGAAAAAGAAAAAGAAAAAAGAGATAGGAAAGCATTCCCCTCCCTCTGTAGCATTACATTAATCATTCTTAAAAAATGAAATTTTAAAATATAATATATTTCAATATATAATTGATTAATCTTAGGATATATATTCAATATATAATCTTAGGAGTAGAAGATGATATCTAAAACAAAGAAAAAACACCCTAATACAATATCACTTTGGAAGATACCAATAGAAAGGCATGTACATTTCAAGTTAAAATTGACTAAAATAAGAAATACATCTTCAAATTTTAAACTTACAATAATTGCACCGTAGGTAATAGGCAACAACAAAATTGAAATTAAAAACATTAGTAATCTAATTAATCAATCAAACTAATTTTCAAAATTAATAATTTTAAAAAAGTTCAAATTATAGCTTAGAGATTTTTTCGCCTTAGTCAGTAAATCTAGTTTTTCTCCCTGATGAATCAAATAAATCTTTCACTTGTTTATAATTAATATTAATTTTTAAATTCATATCAGTGATTATAATTGTTGGCGTCATTTGGAGTTTTACTTTCATTCTATAAGTAGGTATATAAATTTTAAATAATCCTTAATAAAGGTTATAATTTTTAATTCATTAATGGATTATATAATAGTATTCTTATATTTTTTAATGCTACTGTCTTCTGAAATATAATTAAGTTGCTTAATTATATTTCAGAAGACAGTAGGTTGAATTAGTTATTTTACTAACAAAATCACTATTAATTTTATATTAAAATATTTAAAATTACATTACTAAATATTTGATATATTAGTTGTTTGGCAGTATAATAATCT